>NC_088243.1:18106943-18221943 GCF_036934945.1 Oncorhynchus masou masou
CCATCTGAGAGAAATAAGATTTTTGTGCATATGGAAAACTTCAGGGAATTTTTATTTCAGCTCACGAAACATGTAACCAACACTTTACGTGTTGCGTTAATATTTTGGCTCAGTGTATATATGCAGTACCAGTCAAAAGTTTGGACACACCTACTCATTCCAGGGTTTTTCTTTATTTTTAGTATTTTCTACATTGTAGAATAGTAGTGAAGATATAAAAACGATGAAATATCACATATGGAATCATGCAGTAACCAAAAGTGTTAAACAAATCAAAATATATTTTAGATTTTAGATTCTTCCAAGTAGCCACCCTTTGCCTTGATGACAGCGTTGCACAGTCTTGACATTCTCTCAACCAGCTTAATGAGGTAGTCACCTGGAATGTATTTCAATTAACAACTGTTAATTATTAAAAGTTAATTTGTGGAATTTCTTTCCTTCTTAATGCATTTGAGCCAATCAGTTGTGTTGTGACTTTTTTTTTGTTTACTCAACTTTTCGGTCTAAGTGTTACCTGAAGTAAATGTTGTTGGCCCAAACGTAGCTTTTTAGAAATGTTAGCAAATGCATTACAAATTAAAAAATAAATAATACATTTACATAAGTATTCAGACTCTTTACTCAGTACTTTGTTTAAACAACTTTGGCAGCGATTACAGTCTCAAGTCTTTTTGGGTATGACGCTACAAGCTTGGCACACCTGAATTTGGGGAGTTTCTCCAATTCTTCTCTGCAAATGTTCTCAAGCTCTGTCAGATTGGATGGGGAGCGTTGCTGCACAGCTATTTTCTCTCCTGATATGTTTAATCGGGTTCAAGAGCAGGCTCTGGCTGGGCCGCTCAAGGACATTCAAAGACTCTTGGTTGTGTGCTTAGGGTTGTTGTCCTGCTGGAAGGTGATCCTTCGTCCCAGGCTGAGGTCCCGAGCTCTCTGGAGCAGGTTTTCATCAAGGAACTCTCTGTACTTTGCTTCGTTAATCTTTCCCTCGATCCTGACTGGTCTCCCAGTCCCTGCCACTGAAAACATTTCCACAGCATGATGCTGCCACGACCATGCTTCACCGTAGTGATGGTTCCAGGTTTCCTCCAAACATGATGCCTGGTATTCAGGCCAAAGAGTTCAATCTTGGTTTCATCAGACCATAAAATCTTGTTTCTCATGGTCTGAAAGCCCTACAGGTGCCTTTTGGCAAACTCCAAGCGGGATGTCATGTGCCTTTTACTGATGAGTGGCTTCTGTCTGGCCACTCTACCATAAAAGCTTGATTGTTGGAGTGCTGCAAAGATGGTTGTCCTTCTAGAAAGTTCTCCCATCTCCGCAGAGGAAGAATGGAGCTCTGTCAGAGTGACCATCGGGTTCTTGATCACCTCCCTGACCAAGGCCCTTCTCCCCAGATTGCTCAGTTTGGCCGGGCAGCCAGCTCAAGGAAAAGTCTTGGTGGTTCCAAAGAGCTTCCATTTAAGAATGATAGAGGCCACTGTGTTCTTGGGGACTTTCAATGCAACATACATTTTTGGGTAACCTTTGCCAGCACTGTGCCTCGACACAATCCTGTCTCGGAGTGCTACGGACTATTCCTTCAACCTCACGGCTTGGTTTTTGCTCTGACATGCACTGTCAACTGTGGGATCTTATATAGACAGGTGTGTGCCTTTCCAAATCAAGTCCAATCAATTGAATTTACTCCAGGTGGATTCCAATCATGATATGGAAACATGTCAAGGATGATCAATGGAAACATGAAACACCAGAGCTCAATTTCAAGTCTCATAGCAAAGGGTCTGAAAAAAAAATAGGAAGGAAGGAATTTTTGTTTAAAGTTTTTAAATATTTGCAAAAATTTCTATAAACCCGTTTTTGCTTTGTCATCATGTGTGGAATGAAAAAAAATATTCAATACACTTTAGAATAAAGAGGCGACGTAACAATATGTGGAAAAAGTTAAGGGGTCTGAATTCTTTCCGTATGCACCTATGTACAGTTGAAGTCGGAAGTTTACATACACTTAGGTTGGAGCCATTAAAACTCGTTTTAGAACCACTCCACAAATTTCTTGTTAACAAACTACAGTTTTGGAAAGTTGGTTAGGACATCTACTTTGTGCATGACACAAATCATTTTTCCAACAATTGTTTACACGCAGATTATTTAACTTATAATTCACTGTGTCACAATTCCAGTGGGTCAGAAGTTTACATACACTAAGTTGGCTGTGCTTTTAAACATCTTGGAAAATTCCAGAAAATGATGTCATGGCTTTAGAAGCTTCTGGTCATTTGAGTCAATCATTTGAGTCAATTGGACGTCATTTGAGTCAATTGGAGGTGTACCTGTGGATGTATTTCAAGTCTTGTTCATCCTTGGGAGCAATTTCCAAACAGCTGAAGGTACCATGTTCATCTGTACAAACAAGAGTGCGCAAGTATAAACACCATGGGACCACACAGCCATCATAACTCACAGGAAGGAGACATGTTTTGTCTCCTAGAGATGAACGTACTTTGGTGCGAAAAGTGCAAATCAATCCCAGAACAACAGCAAAAGACCTTGTGAAGATTCTGGAGGAAACAGTTGCAAAAGTATCTATATCAGTATCTATATCCACAGTAAAACGGGTCCTATATCGACATAACCTGAAAGGCCGCTCAGCAAGGAAGAAGCCACTTATCCAAAACTGCCATAAAAAAGCGGAGTGCCGAGACAACGAGACGCCTGTCTCTTCCATCCATGCTGGTTTGTTGGCGCGGAGTGCCGAGGCAACGAGACGCCTGTCTCTCCATCCATGCTGGTTTGTTGGCGCGGAGTGCCGAGGCAACGAGACGCCTGTCTCTCCATCCATGCTGGTTTGTTGGCGCGGAGTGCCAAGGCAACGAGATGCCTGTCTCTGCCATCCATGCTGGTTTGTTGGCGCGGAGTGCCGAGACAACGAGACGCCTGTCTCTGCCATCTATGCTGGTTTGTTGGCGCGGAGTGCCGAGGCAACGAGATGCCTGTCTCTTCCATCCATGCTGGTTTGTTGGCGCGGAGTGCCAAGGCAACGAGATGCCTGTCTCTGCCATCCATGGTGGTTTGTTGGTGCGGAGTGCCAAGGCAACGAGACGCCTGTCTCTGCCATCTATGCTGGTTTGTTGGTGCGGAGTGCCAAGGCAACGAGACGCCTGTCTCTGCCATCCATTGTGGTTTGTTAGCGCGGAGTGCCGAGGCAACGAGACGCCTGTCTCTGCCATCCATGGTGGTTTGTTGGCGCGGAGTGCTGAGACAACGAGACGCCTGTCTCTCCATCCATGGAGGTTTGTTAGCGCGGAGTGCCGAGGCAACGAGACGCCTGTCTCTGCCATCTATGCTGGTTTGTTGGTGCGGAGTGCCAAGGCAACGAGACGCCTGTCTCTGCCATCCATTGTGGTTTGTTAGCGCGGAGTGCCGAGGCAACGAGACGCCTGTCTCTGCCATCCATGCTGGTTTGTTGGCGCGGAGTGCTGAGACAACGAGACGCCTGTCTCTCCATCCATGGAGGTTTGTTGGTGCGGAGTGCCGAGGCAACGAGACGCCTGTCTCTGCCATCCATTGTGGTTTGTTGGCGCGGAGTGCCGAGGCAACGAGATGCCTGTCTCTGCCATCCATGGAGGTTTGTTGATGCGGAGTGCCGAGGCAAGGAGACGCCTGTCTCTGCCATCCATTGTGGTTTGTTGGCGCGGTGTGCTGAGACAACGAGACGCCTGTTTCTCCATCCATGGTGGTTTGTTGGTGCGGAGTGCCGAGGCAACGAGACACCTGTCTCTCCATCCATGCTGGTTTGTTGGTGCGGAGTGCCGAGGCAACGAGACGCCTGTCTCTGCCATCCATGGTGGTTTGTTGGCGCGGAGTGCCGAGGCAACGAGACACCTCTTTCTCCATCCATGCTGGTTTGTTGGTGCGGAGTGCCGAGGCAACAAGACGCCTGTCTCTGCCATCCATGGTGGTTTGTTAGCGCGGAGTGCTGAGGCAACGAGATGCCTGTCTCTGCCATCTATGCTGGTTTGTTAGCGCGGAGTGCCGAGGCAACGAGACGCCTGTCTCTGCCATCCATGGAGGTTTGTTGGCGCGGAGTGCCGAGGCAAGGAGACGCCTGTCTCTGCCATCCATTGTGGTTTGTTAGCGCGGAGTGCCGAGGCAACGAGACGCCTGTCTCTGCCATCCATTGTGGTTTGTTGGCGCGGAGTGCTGACACAACGAGACGCCTGTCTCTGCCATCCATTGTGGTTTGTTAGCGCAGAGTGCCGAGGCAACGATACGCCTGTCTCTGCCATCTATGCTGGTTTGTTAGCGCGGAGTGCCGAGGCAACAAGATGCCTGTCTCTGCCATCTATGCTGGTTTGTTAGCGCGGAGTGCCGAGGCAACGAGATGCCTGTCTCTGCCATCTATGCTGGTTTGTTGGCGCGGAGTGCCGAGGCAACGAGACGCCTGTCTCTCCATCCATGCTGGTTTGTTGGCGCGGAGTGCCGAGGCAACGAGACGCCTGTCTCTCCATCCATGCTGGTTTGTTGGCGCGGAGTGCCGAGGCAACGAGACACCTGTCTCTCCATCCATGCTGGTTTGTTGGCGCGGAGTGCCAAGGCAACGAGATGCCTGTCTCTGCCATCCATGCTGGTTTGTTGGTGCGGAGTGCCGAGGCAACGAGACACCTGTCTCTCCATCCATGCTGGTTTGTTGGTGCGGAGTGCCGAGGCAACGAGACGCCTGTCTCTGCCATCCATGGTGGTTTGTTGGCGCGGAGTGCCGAGGCAACGAGACACCTCTTTCTCCATCCATGCTGGTTTGTTGGTGCGGAGTGCCGAGGCAACAAGACGCCTGTCTCTGCCATCCATGGTGGTTTGTTAGCGCGGAGTGCTGAGGCAACGAGATGCCTGTCTCTGCCATCTATGCTGGTTTGTTAGCGCGGAGTGCCGAGGCAACGAGACGCCTGTCTCTGCCATCCATGGAGGTTTGTTGGCGCGGAGTGCCGAGGCAAGGAGACGCCTGTCTCTGCCATCCATTGTGGTTTGTTAGCGCGGAGTGCCGAGGCAACGAGACGCCTGTCTCTGCCATCCATTGTGGTTTGTTGGCGCGGAGTGCTGACACAACGAGACGCCTGTCTCTGCCATCCATTGTGGTTTGTTAGCGCGGAGTGCCGAGGCAACGATACGCCTGTCTCTGCCATCTATGCTGGTTTGTTAGCGCGGAGTGCCGAGGCAACAAGATGCCTGTCTCTGCCATCTATGCTGGTTTGTTAGCGCGGAGTGCCGAGGCAACGAGATGCCTGTCTCTGCCATCTATGCTGGTTTGTTGGCGCGGAGTGCCGAGGCAACGAGACGCCTGTCTCTCCATCCATGCTGGTTTGTTGGCGCGGAGTGCCGAGGCAACGAGACGCCTGTCTCTCCATCCATGCTGGTTTGTTGGCGCGGAGTGCCGAGGCAACGAGACACCTGTCTCTCCATCCATGCTGGTTTGTTGGCGCGGAGTGCCAAGGCAACGAGATGCCTGTCTCTGCCATCCATGCTGGTTTGTTGGTGCGGAGTGCCGAGGCAACGAGACAACTGTCTCTGGCATCCATTGTGGTTTGTTAGCGCGGAGTGCCGAGGCAACGAGACGCCTGTCTCTGCCATCCATTGTGGTTTGTTAGCGCGGAGTGCCGAGGCAACGAGACGCCTGTCTCTGCCATCCATTGTGGTTTGTTGGCGCGGAGTGCCGAGGCAACAAGACGCCTGTCTCTGCCATCCATGCTGGTTTGTTGGTGCGGAGTGCCGAGGCAACGAGACACCTGTCTCTCCATCCATGCTGGTTTGTTGGCGCGGAGTGCCGAGGCAACAAGACGCCTGTCTCTGCCATCCATGCTAGTTTGTTGGCGCGGAGTGCCGAGGCAACGAGACGCCTGTCTCTCCATCCATGCTGGTTTGTTGGCGCGGAGTGCCGAGACAACGAGACGCCTGTCTCTGCCATCTATGCTGGTTTGTTGGCGCGGAGTGCCGAGGCAACGAGACGCCTGTCTCTCCATCCATGCTGGTTTGTTGGCGCGGAGTGCCAAGGCAACGAGATGCCTGTCTCTGCCATCCATGCTGGTTTGTTGGTGCGGAGTGCCGAGCCAACGAGACGCCTGTCTCTGCCATCCATTGTGGTTTGTTAGCGCGGAGTGCCGAGGCAATGAGACGCCTGTCTCTGCCATCCATGCTGGTTTGTTAGCGCGGAGTGCTGAGACAACGAGACACCTGTCTCTCCATCCATGCTGGTTTGTTGGTGTGGAGTGCCGAGGCAACGAGACACCTGTTTCTCCATCCATGCTGGTTTGTTGGTGTGGAGTGCCGAGGCAACGAGACGCCTGTTTCTCCATTAATGCTGGTTTGTTGGTGCGGAGTGCCGAGGCAACGAGACGCCTGTTTCTCCATCCATGCTGGTTTGTTGGCGCGGAGTAACGAGGCAACGAGACCAGAGCATATCACATGATGTCGTCTGCCGTGGGGGGCATGTCTTAGCATCAGGATGCATCGCTCTCCCTACCAATTTATCTGCCTTTGATAAAAATGGCATCAATAACCTCTGACAATGGTGTAATATCATTACCACTGCCTTATTGTGTTTGGGGCTATAGAAGCTGCCTGGCAGTTAGTGCACAACTCCCACTCTGGTGTTATATTAGGACCCTGTATTTAGTGCGATCGTTTGACATGCCTGGATTTGACGTTTTTTACTTTGAAATGAATGATATATGCCCAATGATTCTTGAAGAATATAACTTATAAATGCACCCGTACCCCATCAGAATCAAAAACATAAAGCTTGTTTTACTCCAATGTTTGTAAACACTGTAAATGTAAACAAACACTGTATGGCCTCAAAATATGGTTAAAACTATCATTGATATCATGGATGGTCAGTTATAGCATCTGTAGCTCAGAATCAGAATCAATCCATTCATTTAAGAGTGGTTACAATACATGATTCCAGTACCAGATTGTCACTCCAATCGCCTTTCCACCTTAGTGAACTTCTTTGGGACTGGGGGGCAGTATTCAGTAGCTTGGATAAAAAGGTGCCCGGAGTAAACTACCTGCTACTCAGCCATAAAAGCTAGAATGTGCATATATTTGGATAGAAAACACTCTGATGTTTCTAAAACTGTTTTAATATTGTCTGTGAGTATTACAGAACTCATATGGCAGGCATAAACCTGAAAGAAAATCCAACCAGGAAGTGGGAAATCTGAGGTTTGTAGTTTTTCAACTCATTGCCTATCGAATATACCGTGTTTATGGGGTCATATTGCACTTCCTACGGCTTCCACTAGATGTCAACAGTCTTTAGAACCTTGTTTGAGGCTTTTACTGTGAAGGAGGGGGGGAATGAGAGCTGATTGAGACAGGGCTCTGCCAGAGTGGCATGAGCTGATCACGCGCGCACACATGAGAGTGATTCTATACATCGTTTGACATGTTTCTATGGACTGTAACGGAATTTTTTGACTTTTTGCCTGGACCTAGTTATCGCACCTCATGAATTTGGATTACTGGGCTAAACACGCGAACATAAAGGAGGTATTTAGACATAAATGACAGACTTTATCGAACAAAACAAACATTTATTGTGGAACTGGGATTCCTGGGAGTACATTCGGATGAAGATCATCAAAGGTAAGTGAATATTTATAAGGCTATTTCTGACTTCTGTTGACTCCACAACATGGTGGATATCTGTATGGCTTGTTTTTGTGTCTGAGCGCTGTACTCAGATTATTGCATGGTGTGTTTAAAAAAAAATCTGCCACAGTGGTTGCATTAAGGAGAAGTGGATCTAAAATTCCATGCATAACACTTGTATCTTTTATCAATGTTTATTATGAGTATTTCTGTAAATTGATGTGGCTCTCTGCAGAATCACCAGATGTATTGAAAATAACGCGTCAATGTAAACTGAGATTTTTGGATATAAATATGAACTTTATCGAACAAAACATACATGTATTGTGTAACATGAAGTCCTATGAGTGTCATCTGATGAAGATCATCAAAGGTTAGTGATTCATTTTATCTCTATTTCTGCTTTTTGTGACTCCTCTCTTTGGCTGGAAAAATGGCTGTGTTTTCCTGTGACTAGGTACTGACCTAACATAATCGTTTGGCGTGCTTTTGCAGTAAAGCCTTTTTGAAATTGGACACTGTGGCTGGATTTACAACAAGTTTATCTTTAAAATGGTGTAAAATACTTGTATGTTTGAGGAATTTTAATTATGGGATTTCTGTTGTTTTGAATTTGGCACCATGCAATTTCACTGGCTGTTGGCTAGGTGGGACGCTACCATCCCACATATCCCAGAGAAGTTAACACCTGTGTTACTTAACAAAATGCACATCTCAATAGGAGGTCCAGGTATGTCATGACATAGCACAAGTGGGGGGGGGGGGTTCTTTCCTCTTTTGTTCTCTATTGCTCCTCTATTGGTCCTCATTCAAGGGGGGAGGGCGATGACATCACGGATTCCCATCAATGTGTGTACTTTCCTATAGTTATACTTGGGATATCACTTTTCAACAGTACAGCCTACTGTTAACCCACTGTTCCTAGGCCATCATTGAAAAAAAAAAATTGTTCTTAACTGACTTGCCTAGTTAAATAAAGGTAAAATAAAAATAAATAACTCCCACTCTGGTGTTATATTAGGACCCTGTATTTAGTGCGATCGTTTGACATGCCTGGATTTGACGTTTTTTACTTTGAATTGAATGATATATGCCCAATGAACAGGCAGTTAACCCACTGTTCCTAAAAATAAATAAAATGTCCTCATTGACTTTGATGATGAGCTAGCAGACTGCTAATCCATACTATGCTAATGCTAAAAATTGCACGAAGCACCTTCATTCTTTGGGTAATAAGGGAAGAAATAAGAAGATTTGTTGTGATAAATACATCTCATCATTTTTACATTGTAGAACAACATGAAATTCTCAAACTCAAGTGAAATTTCGATAATTGATACGGTTCTATTTCTCTCAATTTATATGCTTATAATGTATTTCTTTATACATAGAGGAGAACAGAACAGGTGGCTCACCTTGCCCAAATCCTTGTCTGCTGCCGGGTCACAGAGAGAGGAGAGAGGATCCCCTAGACCTGAGATAATATTATGCTACACCTAGTCGCTTTTCAATCTGCTCTCAGAATCTTGATTAAGGAAATACATGGGGGTTTTGCCAAAAGAGATGATCTGCCATTGTGGCTTTCTCTCTCTCACCTGACAGACAGTCCTGCTGAGGTTGCTTCCCCTTGAAGTGGGAAATGGGGCTGTAATGACTGATACTTCCCCTCATGTTAAAAAAGTCCACTGTGCTGGTGACTGGATCAAACAGGGTCTCTATCTGTTCGGAGGCTCACTGGTGAGGAGAGGTCTCTTTCAAAGAGCATGTTTGGTTTGTTTAAGTGTCAACAGAAGGAGGGAGCGGTGAGCTGAGTTGAGCCCTATCCAGCCTGGGAGCTTGCTCATCAGACTGTGTTCAAAAGGATCTGATGCTACTACTTACTGAAAGACAGTTGTGTAACAAAGGGTTTTGTTTTCTGTTTGGCCAGTAGAGGGAGCTGTGTCAACACTGTATTCCATAAGTGGATACTCACAGCTCACAGGGCAGGTCTGTCGGTTTTAACTAGCAGAAGTGACTTTTCACAGCAGGTTAGGATAATTAACAAAACAGGTTAGGATAATTAGGTTAAGGTTAGGAAAATGGTTAGCTAAAATGCAGAACAGTCTTGGTTCCATTAATGCGATTCTGCTATGTCAACAGGAAGATCAGTGCATTGTCTCGTATCGCCCTGCAAGGAGGAAGGATAATCAACTTCACGTTTCTATTGTGCTTTATCATATCTGCTTATATTTGAATACTTCATTTTCTTAATTGTTTTGTGTTAATTGATGATTTTAATGTGGAAAAAGGTTTCAAATGAGTGACTCGTTTTGGTACTATGATACTAAATTAAATACAATGAAATAAATGAGAAATGGGATAAATGTTACACCTGTGTGTTAGGTGTTAATGCCTCCACTCCTCCACGCCTACACTTGTGTGTTAGGTGTTAATGCCTCCACTCCTCCACGCCTACACCTGTGTTAGGTGTTAATGCCTCCACTCCTCCAAGCCTACACCTGTGTGTTAGGTGTTAATGCCTCCACTCCTCCACGCCTACACCTGTGTGTTAGGTGTTAATGCCTCCACTCCTTCACGCCTACACCTGTGTGTTAGGTGTTAATGCCTCCACTCCTCCACGCCTACACCTGTGTGTTAGGTGTTAATGCCTCTACTCCTCCACGCCTACACCTGTGTGTTAGGTGTTAATGCCTCCACTCCTCCACGCCTACACCTGTGTGTTAGGTGTTAATGCCTCCACTCCTCCACGCCTACACCTGCGTGTTAGGTGTTAATGCCTCCACTCCTCCACACCTACACCTGTGTGTTAGGTGTTAATGCCTCCACTCCTCCACCCCTACACCTGTGTGTTAGGTGTTAATGCCTCCACTCCTCCACGCCTACACCTGTGTGTTAGGTGTTAATGCCTCCACTCCTCCATGCCTACACCTGTGTGTTAGGTGTTAATGCCTCCACTCCTCCACGCCTACACCTGTGTGTTAGGTGTTAATGCCTCCACTCCTCCACGCCTACACCTGTGTGTTAGGTGTTAATGCCTCCACTCCTCCACGCCTACACCTGTGTGTTAGGTGTTAATGCCTCCACTCCTCCACGCCTACACCTGTGTGTTAGGTGTTAATGCCTCTACTCCTCCACGCCTACACCTGTGTGTTAGGTGTTAATGCCTCCACTCCTCCACGCCTACACCTGTGTGTTAGGTGTTAATGCCTCTACTCCTCCATGCCTACACCTGTGTGTTCGGTGTTAATGCCTCCACACCAGACATGACATGTATGTTGTCCTCCTCCTCACCTGCATCTTTGGTGTCTCATACCAAATGTTGCCTCAGATCTCCTATGCTCCTCATTAATCTTTTACAATACCCATCTGTATGGTACAGTACTCCTCTCTCCCTCCGTCTCTCCCCACCGCTCCTCTCCTCTGGCTTAACCATCAGCCTCCATATGTCCCCTTTATGGATTTCACCAGGGAGATGAGGAGGACATTGAAGGCTGGGGGCTTTAAAGTAGCAGTGGGCAGTGGGGCGGGAGGGGAAGGGGGAAGGCTTTGGGGAGCGTGGTGCAGACCGTGTGGGCCAGCTGGGTCAGGGGTCAGCTATAATAAAGAACATCCTGGTACAGTTAGGACATCACTTTCACTGAATCCTGGGAGAGGATTATGATTCCGGGGCAGTGCACTTCATTTGTCTTCATTTTGTCTGACTGTCTTCGTGCGTTATTATTAGTGGCTGTCAGAAGGGGGTGAGCGAGGGGAGGAAAAAAGGAAGCTTTGCTCTAGACCCCAGCCACTACAGACACACGCAGAGAGAAGGACAGAGAGAGAGAGGAATGAGAGACAGAGAGGGATGAAAGAGAGAGATTGAGAGAGAGAGTGAGAGAGATTGAGAGAGATTGAGAGATTGAGAGAGAGATTGAGAGAGAGAGAGAGATTGAGAGAGAGAGATTGAGAGAGAGAGAGAGAGATTGACAGAGAGAGAGATAGAGAGAGAGATTGAGAGAGAGAGATTGACAGAGAGAGAGAGAGAGAGAGAGAGAGAGATTGAGAGAGAGAGATTGACAGAGAGAGAGAGGGAGAGAGAAAGAGAGAGAGAGATTGACAGAGAGGGAGAGAGAGAGATTGAGAGAGAGAGATTGAGAGATTGACAGAGAGAGAGAGAGAGAGAGAGAGAGAGGGAGAGAGAGAGAGAGGGTGATTTAAATGGTAAACATGCCCACACAAAACATGTCAACACAGACGTGACCCCTATGACTACAGTGTGTAGGGTATTTTATTTAACTTTCCTTTCACTCAACACACAGGTTTTCATGAATACACAATGCAGACTAAGATTACATTGCTGAGGTAAAAAGCTTGTTAGGAGAACTCACTTTCTCTTTAGCTTCCTTTTAACAGTACGATACTTCTAGCTTGGCAAAACTCCATTCAATTTGTCTTTGTTAACAATCAAAGACCGCTTTATCGTTTCCAAGAAACTACATGGTAAAATAACGGTTTGTTTAATTGGCTCAGAACAACCATACAGTAAATATTCTATAGCATGCATATTAAAAAAATTATCTATAGTTTGTGGAAAACAATTCTTCAGTTGGTCGGAATGTGAAACCACTAATTTCCCTCAGCTTCTAGCAGCTAGAGTCTAGTTAGTCGCATGACGGACAGTCATAACCCACTATCTCTACCAGGAGTTTACCAACACAGAAATAGCCATTCTGAGTCACTGGAGCGTCACAGAAGTACGTAAAGACAGTTCTGGACCAGTGATTGAATCATGATCTCAGGCCTGAGGGGTAGCAGTAAACTCAGTCACATCTAAACTCACCAGATTAGCTGTAAGCTCCAAACTACACTGAGTCAAAACTCCACTGTCTGTAAGAAAGGTAGGCCAGCTAACACCATTAAGACCTGTAGTCTGAATAACAGCTTACTGCTCTGATGCTCGACGCTCAGCTCCACTCCAACAGACTAGCTTTACGAAGAGTGTTTTTTGAGGGAAAACATAAAATGCCATTAACAGCGAGCGTCAATAAAACCCAAGGATAAAACATGCCTGTGTTGTGGGTATTGTAAGCAGTGTACTGGCTGTGTCTGACATGACGGCTACTGTGCCTCTGGCGCAGGCCATGCTTCCATAAAACCCAACATTAGTTCCATGACCAGTAGGGGCTCTCGTTACAGACAGATCAAGACGGAGATGTGAAGATGGGATGCAGAACTAGGCAGATGAATCAAATGCTGCAAGCCCATGACAAATGTCTCCCATCCACCAACCAAAACTAAGACACTTGCTCTTCTTACTGTAACAGACCCCTTTACTACAGTGGTAAATATAACCAGGTCTGGTCGGGGGACGGGACATGATATTAGGAAACTCAAGGGAATGAAACTCAAACTAACAAAACGAACAACTCAATGAATCAAAAGCATGTCAAAGAAAAGTGATAGTGAGGACTCTGAGATCCACCCAGAGAGCTGGAAGTTCGTTTTTCTGTGCTCCAATCACCCAGTAGACAGGAGAGCAGTACACCCTCTGCTCTCTCCCTTCCTGGGGCCCCCAGGGGCCCACATCACCAGCTGCTCCCTTCCCTAACCTCTCCCCGCTCAGCTTAGTGCATTGGCTCCTGGCCCATATCGCTCTGCACTGCCTCAGTCAAAGTGCAAAGCAGCAAAAACGATGGAGGTGTTCCCATTTCATTAGCGGCCATTTCGCTCTTGGATGCGTATAATTATGAGAAGTGACTCACTGAGGGTTAGGTAATGTTTTATTGGGGGGGGGAGGATTAATCGCAACAAAAACTCTCTGTGGTACTCAATGCCAAACAATGGTACACCTTTTCAATAACAGAGATATTAGGAATTATCCTACACACAAGTCAACACGTGGTTTATAATGTCCTTATCAACTGTTACACTAAAACATATTCCTTGAAATTGTATGATGATGTGTTGATGCATTTGTACTAACTCACTCCTAAATTAGGCTGTGTCTGAATAAACAAAAAAAATCTATTAAATTCTCTCTTTTCTAATCAGCTAAGCTGTAGCGTACAATCAGGAGCGCTGGTCCAAGAGTTCATGCATCCTTCATGTACACATTGTGTTTAATTCTAACAAGCCTCCTCAGAGTCACACTTAATTCCATTAACGTCAGATTGACAGTGTTTCATAATCAATAAGACTGTCAAAGAGAGGCCTCTGAAGTCACAGGCAGCTCTACACAGACAGCCTCCTGCTAGGGTGTGCATCTATTAACTACCATCATTTATAGTGTCATTCATCTGGCTATGTGTTTTGTATATCAACTGTTTGGAGCATCAAGTAATCCTCTGTTCTGCATCATATGATACACATAACCTGGTAACAATGCACATAAAGCTTACCTCTGAAAATCAAACAAAAGTATACATTTTCTGATGAAGAAAGCATGGATGGTTATTAATGTGGGTGTAATTTGGAGGCTGTTGATTTGTGCATCCCAGCAGCAGGAGGAGAGGAGGGTGGAGGGGTTTGAAAAAGAAAAGCCTCCCGCTTCCTTTACAGTAAAACCTCCCCTGTTAATCCACAAGTTATAATGAAATTATTCAATGGGATCCAATTCCTTAGTGGCAACACAAAGACGGAACAGCGCAATGAGAGGATTGATTTCCTACTGGAAGGATTTGGGCTCAGTATTTGGAGATGGAGGTTTACATTTCCCCTCTTGTCATTAGAAAGTCAGACGCTCTGTTAGAAGACAGCTTCCCTCCCTCACAGCCTCTCGTGTGTGTGTGTGTGTGTGTGTGTGTGTGTGTGTGTGTGTGTGTGTGTGTGTGTGTGTGTGTGTGTGTGTGTGTATGTATTTATGTGTGTCCCGTCGTCTCAGTTCCACTCTTTTGAACATTCCCTCCACTCTCCTCTTTTGGAAGAAGATAGGTATATAATGCCACTTCTCATTCTGCTGTTCATTCCTTTGTCTTTCTCTCCCTCTTTTCTTTCTCCCTCTTTTCTTTCTCCCTCTTTTCTTTCTCCCTCTCCTCTTTCTCTCTCTCCTCTTTCTTTCTCCCTCTCCTCTTTCTCTCTCCTCTTTCTTTCTCCCTCTCCTCTTTCTCTCTCCTCTTTCTTTCTCCCTCTCCTCTTTCTCTCTCTCCTCTTTCTTTCTCCCTCTCCTCTTTCTCTCTATCCTCTTTCTTTCTCCCTCTCCTCTTTCTCTCTATCCTCTTTCTTTCTCCCTCTCCTCTTTCTCTCTATCCTCTTTCTTTCTCCCTCTCCTCTTTCTCTCTCTCCTCTTTCTTTCTCCCTCTCCTCTTTCTCTCTCTCTCTCCTCTTTCTCTCTCTCCTCTTTCTTTATTTCTCTCCTCTTTCTTTCTCTCTCTCCTCTTTCTTTCTCCCTCTCCTCTTTCTTTCTTCCTCTCCTCTTTCTCTCTCTCTCCTCTTTCTTTCTCCCTCTCCTATTTCTCTCTCTCCTCTTTCTTTCTCCCTCTCCTCTTTCTCTCTCTCCTCTTTTCTTTCTTCCTCTCCTCTTTCTCTCTCTCTCCTCTTTCTTTCTCCCTCTCCTATTTCTCTCTCTCCTCTTTTCTTTCTTCCTCTCCTCTTTCTCTCTCTCCTCTTTCTTTCTCCCTCTCCTCTTTCTCTCTTTCCTCTTTCTTTCTCCCTCTCCTCTTTCTCTCTTTCCTCTTTCTTTCTTTCTCCCTCTCCTCTTTCTCTCTTTCCTCTTTCTTTCTCCCTCTCCTATTTCTCTCTCTCCTCTTTCTTTCTTCCTCTCCTCTTTCTCTCTCTCCTCTTTCTTTCTCCCTCTCCTCTTTCTTTCTCCCTCTCCTCTTTCTCTCTCTCTTCTTTCTTTCTCCCTCTCCTCTTTCTCTCTCTCCTCTTTCTTTCTCCCTCTCCTCTTTCTCTCTTTCCTCTTTCTTTCTCCCTCTCCTCTTTCTCTCTTTCCTCTTTCTTTCTCCCTCTCCTCTTTCTCTCTTTCCTCTTTCTTTCTCCCTCTCCTCTTTCTTTCTCTCTCTCCTCTTTCTCCCTCTCCTCTTTTCTTTCTTCCTCTCCTCTTTCTCTCTCTCCTCTTTCTTTCTCCCTCTCCTCTTTCTCCCTCTCCTCTTTCTTTCTCTCTTTCCTCTTTCTTTCTCCGTCTCCTCTTTCTCCCTCTCCTCTTTCTTTCTCTCTCTCCTCTTTCTTTCTTCCTCTCCTCTTTCTCTCTCTCCCCTTTCATTCTTTCTCTCTCTCCTCTTTCTTTCTTCCTCTCCTCTTTCTCTCTCTCCTCTTTCTTTCTTCCTCTCCTCTTTCTCTCTCTCCTCTTTCTTTCTCTCTCTCCCCTTTCATTCTTTCTCTCTCTCCTCTTTCTCTCTCTCCTCTTTCTTTCTCCCTCTCCTCTTTCTCCCTCTCCTCTTTCTCTCTCTCCTCTTTCTTTCTCTCTCTCCTCTTTCTTTCTTCCTCTCCTCTTTCTCTCTCTCCCCTTTCATTCTTTCTCTCTCTCCTCTTTCTTTCTTCCTCTCCTCTTTCTCTCTCTCCTCTTTCTTTCTTCCTCTCCTCTTTCTCCCTCTCCTCTTTCTTTCTTCCTCTCCTCTTTCTCCCTCTCCTCTTTCTTTCTCCCTCTCCTCTTTCTCCCTCTCCTCTTTCTTTCTCCCTCTCCTCTTTCTCCCTCTCCTCTTTTCTTTGTTTCTCTCCCCCTCTTTTGTTTCTCTCTCCCGTTCCAGTGTGTTGGGAGATCAGACATTGTAAGGGATTGGGAACGCACAACAGAAACATTTTTCTGCTCCAAACTGCCATCTGACTGTTGTTGTTAGAAATCCCTAAGCAAAATAACTCATTCAAAAGATCAAATAGTGTTGTGTGGTGTGTTATGCCACTGATCCCAGTGAGAAAAAAAACTAATGCTGAGGAATAAGGACTATCAGATATGATCCACTCACTGTCAACACAATAACATCCGCAAACATGAATTGATAAATGCAACAGAATGTAGAAAACAACATGTGCAATAACTACACAATTTAAGATTGATTCCAAAAGTAAGTTAGTACGAACATAAATGATATCAAATGGAATCTTCATTTGTATACCCACACTCCTTTATCTCTTCTCTCCTCTCTCCCCTCTCTCCTCTCTCCACTCTCCTCTCTCCCCTCTCTACTCTCCCCTCTCCCCTCTCCGTTCTCCACTCTCTTTCCTCTCCACTCTCTCTTCTCTCCCCTCTCTCCTCTCCACTCTCTCCTCCCCCCTCTCCCCTCTCTCTTCTCTTCCCTCTCTCCTCTCTCCACTCTCTCTTCTCTCCCCTCTCTCCTCTCCACACTCTCCTCTCCCTTCTCCACTCTCTCAACTCTCTCTTTTCTCCCCTCTCTCCTCTCTCCCCTCTCTCCTCTCCCCTCTCTCCTCTCTCCCCTCTCTCTTCTCTCCCCTCTCTCCTCTCTCCACTCTCTATTCTCTCCCCTCTCTCCTCTCCACTCTCTCTTCTCTCCCCTCTCTCCTCTCCACTCTCTCCTCTCCCCACTCTCCTCTAAACTCTCTCCTCTCCCCTCTCTCCTCTCCACTCTCTCTTCTCTCCCCTCTCCCCTCTCCCCTCTCTCTCTTCTCTCCCATCTCTCCGCTCCACTCTCTCTTCTCTCCCCTCTCTCCTCTCCCCTCTCTCCACTCTCTCTTCACTCTCCCTTCTCCCCTCTCTCCTCTCTCCACTCTCTATTCTCTCCCCTCTCTCCTCTCCACTCTCTCCCCTCTCTCCTCTCCCCTCTCTCTCTTCTCTCCCATCTCTCCTCTCCACTTTCTCTCCTCTCCACGTTCTCTTCTCCCCCCTCTCTCCTCTCTCCTCTCCCCTCTCTCCTCTCTCCCCTCTCTCCTCTCTCCACTCTCTATTCTCTCCCCTCTCCCCTCTACACTCTCTCCTCTCTCCTCTCCACTCTCTCCTCTCTCCCCTCTCTCCTCTCCACTCTCTCTTCTATCCCCTCTCTCCTCTCCCCTCTCTCTGCTCTCTCTTCTCTCCCCTCTCTCCTCTCTTCACTCTCCTCTCTCCCCTATCTCCTCTCCCCTCTCTCCTCTCTCCTCTCCCCTCTCTCCACTCTCTCTTCTATCCCCTCTCTCCTCTCTCCCCTCTCTCTCTCTCCCCTCTCTCCACTCTCTCTTCTCTCCCCTCTCTCCTCTCCACTCTCCCTCTCCCCTCTCCACTCACTCCTCTCTCCTCTCCACTCTCTCTTCTCTCCCTTCTCTCCTCTCCACTCTCTCCTCTCCCTCTCTCCTCTCCACTCTCTCTTCTCTCCCCTCTCTCCTCCCACTCTCTCCCCTCTCTCTCTCTCTCTTCTCTCCCATCTCTCCTCTCCACTCTCTCTTCTCTCTCCTCTCTCTCTCTCTCCCTCTCTCCACTCTCCTCTCTTTCCTCTCTCCTCTCCCCTCTCCTCTCTATTCTCTCCCCTCTCTCCTCTCCACTCTCTCTTCTCTCCCCTCTCTCCTCTCCACTCTCTCCCCTCTCTCCTCTCTCTCTTCTCTCCCATCTCTCCTCTCCACTCTCTCTTCTCTCCCCTCTCTCCTCTCTCTCTTCTCTCCCCTCTCTCCACTCTCCTCTCTTTCCTCTCTCCTCTCCCCTCTCCTCTACACTCTCTCCCCTATCTCTCTTCTCTCCCATCTCTCCTCTCCACTCTCTCTTCTCTCCCCTCTCTCCTCTCTCTCTTCTCTCCTCTCTCCACTCTCCTCTCACCTCTCCCCTCTCCACTCACCTCTCTCTCCTCTCTCATCTCCACTCTCTCTTCTCTCCTCTCTCCCCTATCTCTTCTCTCCCCTCTCTCATCTCTCCACTCTATATTCTCTCCCCTCTCTCCTCTCCACTCTCTCTTCTCTCCCCTCTCTCCTCTCCACTCTCTCTCCTCTCCACTCTCTCCTCTCCCCTCTCCACTCTCTCTTCTCTCCCCTCTCTCCTCTCCACTCTCTCCTCTCTCCTCTCCACTCTCTTCTCTCCCCTCTCTCCTCTCCACTCTCTCCCCTCTCCCTCTCCCCTCTCTTCTCTCCCATCTCTCCTCTCCACTCTCTCTTCTTTCCCCTCTCTCCTCTCCCTCTCTCCACTCTCTCTTCTCTCCCCTCTCTCCACTCTCCTCTCTCCCCTCTCTCTTCTCTCCCCACTCTCTATTCTCTCCCCTCTCTCCTCTCCACTCTCTCTTCGCTCCCCTCTCCACTCTCTCCTCACCACTCTCTCCTCTCCACTCTCTCCTCTCCCCTCTCTCCTCTCCACTCTCTCTTCTCTCCTCTCCACTCTCTCTTCTATCCCCTCTCTCCTCTCCCCTCTCTCTGCTCTCTCTTCTCTCCTCTCTTCACTCTCCTCTCTCCTCTCCCCTCTCTCCACTCTCCTCTCTCCCCTCCCTCCTCTCTCCACTCTCTATTCTCTCCCCTCTCTCCTCTCCACTCTCTCTTCTCTCCCCTCTCTCCTCTCCACTCTCTCCTCTCCCCTCTCTCCTCTCCACTCTCTCCTCTACACTCTCTCTTCTCTCCCCTCTCTCCTCTCCACTCTCTCTTCTCTCCCCTCTCTCCTCTCCCTCTCTCTCTTCTCTCCCCTCTCTCCTCTCCCCACTCTCCACTCTCTCTTCTATCCCCTCTCTCCTCTCTCCACTCTCCTCTCTCCCCTCTCTCCTCTCCCCTCTCTCCTCTCTCCCCTCTCTCATCTCTCCACTCTCTCTTCTCTCCCCTCTCTCATCTCCACTCTCTCCTCTCCCCTCTCCACTCTCTCCTCTCCACCTCTCTTCTCTCCCTTCTCCCTCTCCACTCTCTCCTCTCCCCTCTCTCCTCTCCACTCTCTCTTCTCTCCCCTCTCTCCTCTCCACTCTCTCCCCTCTCTCCTCTCCCCTCTCTCTTCTCTCCCATCTCTCCTCTCCACTCTCTCTCTCTCTCCTCTCTCCCCCTCTCTCCCTCTCTCCACTCTCCTCTCTTTCCTCTCTCCTCTCCTCTCCCCACTCTCTATTCTCTCCCCTCTCTCCTCTCCACTCTCTCTTCTCTCCCCTCTCTCCTCTCCACTCTCTCCCCTCTCTCCTCTCTCTCTTCTCTCCCATCTCTCCTCTCCACTCTCTCTTCTCTCCCCTCTCTCCTCTCTCTCTTCTCTCCCCTCTCTCCACTCTCCTCTCTTTCCTCTCTCCTCTCCCCTCTCCTCTACACTCTCTCCCCTCTCTCTCTTCTCTCCCATCTCTCCTCTCCACTCTCTCTTCTCTCCCCTCTCTCCTCTCTCTCTTCTCTCCTCTCTCCACTCTCCTCTCACCTCTCCCCTCTCCACTCACCTCTCTCTCCTCTCTCATCTCCACTCTCTCTTCTCTCCTCTCTCCCCTATCTCTTCTCTCCCCTCTCTCATCTCTCCACTCTATATTCTCTCCCCTCTCTCCTCTCCACTCTCTCTTCTCTCCCTCTCTCCTCTCCACTCTCTCTCCTCTCCCCTCTCCCTCTCCACTCTCTCCTCTCCCCTCTCCACTCTCTCTTCTCTCCCCTCTCTCCTCCACTCTCTCCTCTCTCCCTCTCCACTCTCTCTTCTCTCCCCTCTCTCCTCTCCACTCTCTCCCTCTCTCCTCTCCCCTCTCTCTTCTCTCCCATCTCCCTCTCCACTCTCTCTTCTTTCCCTCTCTCCTCTCCCCTCTCTCCACTCTCTCTTCTCTCCCCTCTCTCCACTCCTCTCTCCCCTCTCTCTTCTCTCCCCACTCTCTATTCTCTCCCTCTCTCCCTCTCCACTCTCTCTTCGCTCCCCTCTCCACTCTCTCCTCACCACTCTCTCCTCTCCACTCTCTCCTCTCCCCTCTCTCCTCTCCACTCTCTCTTCTCTCCTCTCCACTCTCTCTTCTCCCCTCTCTCCTCTCCCCTCTCTCTGCTCTCTCTTCTCTCCTCTCTTCACTCTCCTCTCTCCTCTCCCCTACTCTCCACTCTCCTCTCTCCCCTCCCTCCTCTCTCCACTCTCTATTCTCTCCCCTCTCTCCTCTCCACTCTCTCTTCTCTCCCCTCTCTCCTCTCCACTCTCTCCTCTCCCCTCTCTCCTCTCCACTCTCTCCTCTCTCCTCTACACTCTCTCTTCTCTCCCCTCTCTCCTCTCCACTCTCTCTTCTCTCCCCTCTCTCCTCTCCCTCTCTCTCTTCTCTCCCCTCTCTATCCTCTCCCCACTCTCCACTCTCTCTTCTATCCCCTCTCTCCTCTCTCCACTCTCCTCTCTCCCTCTCTCCCTCTCCCCCTCTCTCCTCTCTCCCCCTCTCTCATCTCTCCACTCTCTCTTCTCTCCCCTCTCTCATCTCCACTCTCTCCTCTCCCCTCTCCACTCTCTCCTCTCCAATCTCTCTTCTCTCCCTTCTCTCCTCTCCACTCTCTCCTCTCCCCTCTCTCCTCTCCACTCTCTCTTCTCTCCCCTCTCTCCTCTCCACTCTCTCCCCTCTCTCCTCTCCCCTCTCTCTCTTCTCTCCCATCTCTCCTCTCCACTCTCTCTTCTCTCCTCTCTCCCCTCTCTCCTCTCTCCACTCTCCTCTCTTTCCTCTCTCCTCTCCTCTCCCCACTCTCTATTCTCTCCCCTCTCTCCTCTCCACTCTAACTTCTCTCCCCTCTCTCCTCTCCACTCTCTCCCCTCTCTCCTCTCTCTCTTCTCTCCCATCTCTCCTATACACTCTCTCTTCTCTCCCCTCTCTCCTCTCTCTCTTCTCCCCCCTCTCTCCTCTCTCCACTCTCCTCTCTCTCCTCTCTCCTCTCCTCTCTCCCCTCTCTATTCTCTCCCCTCTCTCCTCTCCACTCTCTCTTCTCTCCCATCTCTCCTCTCCACTCTCTCTTCTCTCCCCTCTCTCCACTCTCTCTTCTCTCCCATCTCTCCTCTCCACTCTCTCTTCTCTCCCCTCTCTCCTCTCTCTCTTCTCTCTCCACTCTCCTCTCTCATCTCCACTCTCTCCTCTCTCTCTTCTCTCCCCTCTCTCATCTATCCACTCTCTCTCCTCTCCCCTCTCTCCTCTCCACTCTCTCCTCTCCCCTCTCCACTCTCTCTTCTCTCCCCTCTCTCCTCTCCACTCTGTCCTCTCTCCTCTCCACTCTCCACTCTCCTCTCTCTCCTCTCTCATCTCCACTCTCTCCTCTCCCCTCTCTCCTCTCTCTCTTCTCTCCCCTCTCTCATCTCTCCACTCTATATTCTCTCCCCTCTCTCCTCTACACTCTCTCTTCTCCCCCTCTCTCTCTCTCCACTCTCTCTCCCTCTCCCCTCTCCTCTCCACTCTCTCCCTCTCCCCTCTCCACTCTCTCTTCTCTCCCTCTCTCCTCTCCACTCTCTCCTCTCTCCTCTCCACTCTCTCTCCTCTCCACTCTCTCCCCTCCCCTCTCTCTCTTCTCTCCCATCTCTCCACTCCACTCTCTCTCCTCTCCCCTCTCTCCTCTCCACTCTCTCCTCTCCCCTCTCCACTCTCTCTTCTCTCCCCTCTCTCCTCTCCACTCTCTCCTCTCTCCTCTCCACTCTCTCTTCTCTCCCCTCTCTCCTCTCCACTCTCTCCCCTCTCTCCTCTCCCCTCTCTCTTCTCTCCCATCTCTCCTCTCCACTCTCTCTTCTTTCCCCTCTCTCCTCTCCCCTCTCTCCACTCTCTCTTCTCTCCCCTCTCTCCACTCTCCTCTCTCCCCTCTCTCTTCTCTCCCCACTCTCTATTCTCTCCCCTCTCTCCTCTCCACTCTCCTCTCTCCCCTCTCTCTTCTCTCCCCACTCTCTATTCTCTCCCCTCTCCTCTCCACTCTCTCTTCGCTCCCCTCTCCACTCTCTCCTCACCACTCTCTCCTCTCCACTCTCTCCCTCTCTCCTCTCTCCCTCTCCACTCTCTCTTCTCTCCCTCTCCACTCTCTCTTCTATCCCCTCTCCTCTCCCTCTCTCTGCTCTCTTCTCTCCTCTCTTCACTCTCCTCTCTCCTCTCCCCTCTCTCCACTCTCCTCTCTCCCCTCCCTCCTCTCTCCACTCTCTATTCTCTCCCTCTCTCCTCTCCACTCTCTCTTCTCTCCCCTCTCTCCTCTCCACTCTCTCTCTCCCCTCTCTCCTCTCCACTCTCTCCTCTACACTCTCTCTTCTCTCCCCTCTCTCCTCTCCACTCTCTCTTCTCTCCCCCTCTCTCCTCTCCCTCTCTCTCTCTCCCCCTCTCCCTCCCCCTCTCTCCACTCTCTCTTCTATCCCCTCTCTCCTCTCTCCACTCTCCTCTCTCTCTCCCCCTCCCCTCTCTCCCCTCTCTCTCTCCCCCCCTCTCTCCCTCTCCTCTCTCCACTCTCTCTTCTCTCCCTCTCTCATCTCCACTCTCTCCTCTCCCCTCTCCACTCTCTCCTCTCCAATCTCTCTTCTCTCCCTTCTCTCCTCTCCACTCTCTTCTCTCCCCTCTCTCCTCTCCACTCTCTCCCCTCTCTCATCTCCCCTCTCTCTCTTCTCTCCCCTCTCTCCTCTCTCTCTTCTCTCCCCTCTCTCATCTCTCCACTCTCTCTTCTCTCCCCTCTCTCCTCTCCACTCTCTCTCCTCCCCCCCTCTCCTCTCCCCTCTCTCCTCTCCACTCTCTCTTCTCTCCCCTCTCTCCACTCTCCTCTCTCTCCTCTCTCATCTCCACTCTCTCTTCTCTCCCCTCTCTCCTCTCTCTCTTCTCTCCCCTCTCTCATCTCTCCACTCTCTCTTCTCTCCCCTCTCTCCTCTCCACTCTCTCTCCTCTCCCCTCTCTCCTCTCCACTCTCTCCTCTCCCCTCTCCACTCTCTCTTCTCTCCCCCTCTCTCCTCTCCACTCTCTCCTCTCCCTCTCCACTCTCTCTTCTCCCCCTCTCTCTCCTCTCCACTCTCTCATCTGCCCTCTCTTTATTCCCATCTCTCCTCTCCACTCTCTCTTCTCTCCCCTCTCTCTCCTCTCTCTTCTCTCCCCTCTCTCCCCTCTCTCTCCTCTCCACTCTCTCTTCTCTCCCCTCTCTCCTCTCTCCCTCTCTCTCTCCCACTCTCCTCTCTTTCCTCTCTCCTCTCCCCTCTCCTCTCCCCACTCTCTATTCTCTCCCCTCTCTCCTCTCCACTCTCTCTTCTCTCCCCTCTCTCCTCTCCACTCTCTCCCCTCTCTCCTCTCTCTCTTCTCTCCCATCTCTCCTATACACTCTCTCTTCTCTCCCCTCTCTCCTCTCTCTCTTCTCCCCCCTCTCTCCTCTCTCCACTCTCCTCTCTCCCCTCTCTATTCTCTCCCCTCTCTCCTCTCCACTCTCTCTTCTCTCCCATCTCTCCTCTCCACTCTCTCTTCTCTCCCCTCTCTCCACTCTCTCTTCTCTCCCATCTCTCCTCTCCACTCTCTCTTTCTCTCCCCCTCTCTCTCTCTCTCCACTCTCCTCTCTCATCTCCACTCTCTCCTCTCTCTCTTCTCTCCCCTCTCTCATCTATCCACTCTCTCTCCTCTCCCCTCTCTCCTCTCCACTCTCTCCTCTCCCTCTCCACTCTCTTCTCTCCCCTCTCTCCTCTCCACTCTCTCCTCTCTCCTCTCGACTCTCCACTCTCTCTTCTCTCCCCTCTCCTCTCTCTCTTCTCTCCCTCTCTCATCTCTCCACTCTATATTCTCTCCCTCTCTCCTCTCCACTCTCTCTTCTCCCCCCTCTCTCCTCTCCACTCTCTCTCCTCTCCCTCTCTCCTCTCCACTCTCTCCTCTCCCCTCTCCACTCTCTCTTCTCTCCCCTCTCTCCTCTCCACTCTCTCCTCTCCACTCTCTCTTCTCTCCCCTCTCTCCTCTCCACTCTCTCCCCTCTCTCCTCTCCCCTCTCTCTCTTCTCTCCCATCTCTCCACTCCACTCTCTCTTCTCTCCCCTCTCTCTCTTCTCTCCTCTCTCCACTCTCCTCTCTTTCCTCTCCCCTCTCCTCTCACCCCTCTCTATTCTCTCCCCTCTCTCCTCTCCACTCTCTCTTCTCTCCCCTCTCTCCTCTCCACTCTCTCCCCTCTCTCCTCTCCCATCTTTCCTCTCCACTCTCTCTTCTCTCCCTCTCTCCTCTCTCTCTTCTCTCCCCTCTCCACTCTCCTCTCTCCTCTCCCCTCTCCTCTCTCCCCTCTCTATTCTCTCCCCTCTCCCTCTCCACCCTCTCTTCTCTCCCATCTCTCCTCTCCACTCTCTCTTCTCCCCCTCTCTATTCTCTCCCCTCTCTCCTCTCCACTCTCTCTTCTCTCCCATCTCTCCTCTCCACTCTCTCTTCTCTCCCCCTCTCTCTCTTCTCTCCCCTCTCTCATCTCTCCACTCTATATTCTCTCCCCTCTCTCCTCTCCACTCTCTCTCCTCTCCCATCTCTCCTCTCCACTCTCTCCTCTCCCCTCTCCACTCTCTCTTCTCTCCTCTCCACTCTCTCCTCTCCCCTCTCTATTCTCTCCCCTCTCTCCTCTCCACTCTCTCTTCTCTCCCATCTCTCCTCTCCACTCTCTCTTCTCTCCCCTCTCTCTCTTCTCTCCCCTCTCTCATCTCTCCACTCTATATTCTCTCCCCTCTCTCCTCTCCACTCTCTCTCCTCTCCCATCTCTCCTCTCCACTCTCTCCTCTCCCCTCTCCACTCTCTCTTCTCTCCCTCTCTCCTCTCCACACTCTCCTCTCCACTCTCTCTCTCTCCCCCTCTCTCCTCTCCACTCTCTCCTCTCCCCCTCTTCTTCTCTCCCATCTCTTCTCTCCACTCTCTCTCTCTCTCCCCTCCTCCTCTCTCTTCTTCTCCCCCTCTCTCCTCTCTCCACTCTCCTCTCTTTCCTCTCTCCTCTCCCCTCTCCTCTCTCCCCTCTCTATTCTCTCCCCCTCTCTCCTCCCCACTCTCTCTTCTCTCCCCTCTCTCCTCTCCACTCTCTCCCCTCTCTCCTCTCCCCTCTCTCTCTTCTCTCCCATCTCTCCTATCCACTCTCTCTTCTCTCCCCTCTCTCCTCTCTCTCCTCTCTCCCCTCTCTATTCTCTCCCTCTCTCCTCTCCACTCTCTCTTCTCTCCCATCTCTCCTCTCCACTCTCTCTTCTCTCCCCTCTCTCCTCTCTCTCTCTCTCCCTCTCTCTTCTCTCCCCTCTCTCATCTCTCCACTCTCCTCTCTCTCCTCTCTCATCTCCACTCTCTCTTCTCTCCCCTCTCTCTCTCTCTTCTCTCCCCTCTCTCATCTCTCCACTCTCTCTTCTCTCCCCTCTCTCCTCTCCACTCTCTCTCCTCTCCCCTCTCTCCTCTCCACTCTCTCCTCTCTCCCACTCTCCACTCTCCCTCTCCACTCTCTCTTCTCCCCTCTCTCCTCTCCACTCTCTCCTCTCTCCTCTCCACTCTCTCTTCTCTCCCCTCTCTCCTCTCCACTCTCTCCCCTCTCTCCTCTCCCCTCTCTCTCTTCTCTCCCATCTCTCCACTCCACTCTCTCTTCTCTCCCCTCTCTCTCTTCTCTCCTCTCTCCACTCTCCTCTCTTTCCTCTCCCCTCTCCTCTCACCCCTCTCTATTCTCTCCCCTCTCCTCTCCACTCTCTTCTCTCCCCTCTCTCCTCTCCACTCTCTCCCCTCTCTCCTCTCCCATCTTTCCTCTCCACTCTCTCTTCTCCCCCTCTCCACTCTCCTCTCTCTCCCTCCCCTCTCCTCTCTCCCCTCTCTATTCTCTCCCCTCTCTCCTCTCCACCCTCTCTTCTCTCCCATCTCTCCTCTCCACTCTCTCCTCTCTCCTCTCCACTCTCCTCTCTCATCTCCACTCTCTCTTCTCTCCCCTCTCTCCTCTCTCTCTTCTCTCCCCTCTCTCATCTCTCCACTCTATATTCTCTCCCCTCTCTCCTCTCCACTCTCTCTTCTCCCCCCTCTCTCCTCTCCACTCTCTCTCCTCTCCCCTCTCTCCTCTCCACTCTCTCCTCTCCCCTCTCCACTCTCTCTTCTCTCCCCTCTCTCCTCTCCACTCTCTCCTCTCTCCTCTCCACTCTCTCTTCTCTCCCCTCTCTCCTCTCCACTCTCTCCCCTCTCCTCTCCCCTCTCTCTCTTCTCTCCCATCTCTCCACTCCACTCTCTCTTCTCTCCCCTCTCTCTCTTCTCTCCTCTCTCCACTCTCCTCTCTTTCCTCTCCCCTCTCCTCTCACCCCTCTCTATTCTCTCCCCTCTCTCCTCTCCACTCTCACTTCTCTCCCCTCTCTCCTCTCCACTCTCTCCCCTCTCTCCTCTCCCATCTTTCCTCTCCTCTCTCTCCTCTCCCCTCT
The DNA here is from genome assembly GCF_036934945.1 of Oncorhynchus masou masou. Lineage (NCBI taxonomy): Eukaryota > Metazoa > Chordata > Actinopteri > Salmoniformes > Salmonidae > Oncorhynchus > Oncorhynchus masou. Next base: position 18,133,686 of record NC_088243.1, read on the forward strand.
CCACTCTCCTCTCTCCTCTCCCCTCTCCTCTCTCCCCTCTCTATTCTCTCCCCTCTCTCCTCTCCACCCTCTCTTCTCTCCCATCTCTCCTCTCCACTCTCTCTTCTCTCCCCTCTCTATTCTCTCCCCTCTCTCCTCTCCACTCTCTCTTCTCTCCCATCTCTCCTCTCCACTCTCTCTTCTCTCCCCTCTCTCTCTTCTCTCCCCTCTCTCATCTCTCCACTCTATATTCTCTCCCCTCTCTCCTCTCCACTCTCTCTCCTCTCCCATCTCTCCTCTCCACTCTCTCCTCTCCCCTCTCCACTCTCTCTTCTCTCCCCTCTCTCCTCTCCACTCTCTCCTCTCCCCTCTCTATTCTCTCCCCTCTCTCCTCTCCACTCTCTCTTCTCTCCCATCTCTCCTCTCCACTCTCTCTTCTCTCCCCTCTCTCTCTTCTCTCCCCTCTCTCATCTCTCCACTCTATATTCTCTCCCCTCTCTCCTCTCCACTCTCTCTCCTCTCCCATCTCTCCTCTCCACTCTCTCCTCTCCCCTCTCCACTCTCTCTTCTCCCCCTCTCTCCTCTCCACTCTCTCCTCTCCACTCTCTCTTCTCTCCCCTCTCTCCTCTCCACTCTCTCCTCTCCCCTCTCTCTCTTCTCTCCCATCTCTTCTCTCCACTCTCTCTTCTCTCCCCTCTCTCCTCTCTCTCTTCTCTCCCCTCTCTCCTCTCTCCACTCTCCTCTCTTTCCTCTCTCCTCTCCCCTCTCCTCTCTCCCCTCTCTATTCTCTCCCCTCTCTCCTCCCCACTCTCTCTTCTCTCCCCTCTCTCCTCTCCACTCTCTCCCCTCTCTCCTCTCCCCTCTCTCTCTTCTCTCCCATCTCTCCTATCCACTCTCTCTTCTCTCCCCTCTCTCCTCTCTCTCCTCTCTCCCCTCTCTATTCTCTCCCCTCTCTCCTCTCCACTCTCTCTTCTCTCCCATCTCTCCTCTCCACTCTCTCTTCTCTCCCCTCTCTCCTCTCTCTTCTCTCTCCTCTCTCTCTTCTCTCCCCTCTCTCATCTCTCCACTCTCCTCTCTCTCCTCTCTCATCTCCACTCTCTCTTCTCTCCCCTCTCTCCTCTCTCTCTTCTCTCCCCTCTCTCATCTCTCCACTCTCTCTTCTCTCCCCTCTCTCCTCTCCACTCTCTCTCCTCTCCCCTCTCTCCTCTCCACTCTCTCCTCTCCCCTCTCCACTCTCTCTTCTCTCCCCTCTCTCCTCTCCACTCTCTCCTCTCTCCTCTCCACTCTCTCTTCTCTCCCCTCTCTCCTCTCCACTCTCTCATCTGCCCTCTCTCTTTATTCCCATCTCTCCTCTCCACTCTCTCTTCTCTCCCCTCTCTCTCCTCTCTCTTCTCTCCCCTCTCTCCCCTCTCTCTTCTCTCCCCTCTCTCCTCTCTCCTCTCTCTCCTCTCTCCCCTCTCTCTTCTCTCCCCTCTCTCCTCTCTCCCATCTCTCTTCTCTCCCCTCTCTCTCCTCTCTCCACTCTCTCTTCTCTCTCCACTCTCTCTCCTCTCCCATCTCTCTTCTCTCCCCTCTCTCTCCTCTTCCCTATCTCTTCTCTCCCATCTCTCTCCTCTCTCCACTCTCTCTTCTCTCCCCTTTCTCTCCTCTCTCTACTCTCTCTTCTCTCCCCTCTCTCTCCTCTCCCCTCTCTCCTCTCTCCACTCTCTCTTCTCTCCCCTCTCTCTCCTCTCCCCTCTCTCTTCTCTCCCCTCTCTCTCCTCTCTCTACTCTCTCTTCTCTCCCCTCTCTCTTCTCTCCCCTCTCTCTCCTCTCTCCACTCTCTCTTCTCTCTCCCCTCTCTCCTTTCTCCCCTCTCTCTCATCTATCTCCTCTCTCTTCTCTCTCCTTTCTCCCCTCTCTCTCATCTATCTCCTCTCTCTCCTCTCTCCACTCTCTCTTCTCTCTCCTCTCTCTCCTTTCTCCCCTCTCTTTCATCTTTCTCCTCTCTCCCCTCTACCTTCTCTCTCCTCTTTCCCATCTCTCCCCTATCTTCCCCCTCTCTCTCCTCTCTTCCCTCTCTCCTCTCTCCCCTCTCTCTCCTCTCTCCCCTCTCTTCCCTCTCCCTCCCCTCTCTTCCCTCTCTCTCTCCTCTCTCCCCTCTCTTCCCTCTCTCTCTTCTCTCTTCCAGGGCCATATCAGGAGTGAAAGTATGTAAGCTGAACAGCAGTTCACACCTGGGGATGGAGAGCACCAGAGAGAGAGAGAGAAAGAGACTATTGCACTTGTTTTGGCAATGTAAACACATGTTTCTCATGCCAATAAAGCCCTTTGAATTGAATTTAGAGATAGAAAGAGAGTAAGAGAGAGAAGAAGGGAGGGGGTTAAGGGGGCTCTTTCGGGAAGGTGCCCTGTCTCCAGGCGCAGAGTGAGGCTGTTTAAATTCTACAGGTATTGCAAGGTTGCTATCTATTTCAGATCAACAGCGTGGGTCAGGGTTCAGGACTGCCAGAGTTTCCCCAATCCTCCCAAGGCCCCTGATTGACAGCAATCAGCATCTTTTCGGCATCACTCGGGGAACAAAGTGAGAGTCAAGACAGCGGGTGATTTCATCTGTCATTTTTAATTATCCAAATGATATTCACAGACAAAACCTTTCGCCATCCGTCAGGGCATCACATTACCATAGACAATGTTTGTTTAAAGACTGGCCTATAAAATCTAACAATTATGAATGCAGACAAGCTCTTGCTATTGACTGCATAAATAATAAGCCCCCTGTTTTTTCTCTCCCTGTCCGAATTCCCATTGCTAATGAAGAGGTGGGTCTGGGCATGGGGGCCGCATAGGAAGTATAGAGGAGGGCTGGTAATCAGAATGCCTGGCTCAACGTTCGACATTGACCTTCTCCTCAAGATTCTAGCATGAGGTCAGGTCAGACTGCCACAAGAGCCATGGTGAAATAGAGCTGAAATAACACCTTGTTCTGTGCCGGAGTGTGTGTGTGTGTGTGTGTGTGTGTGTGTGTGTGTGTGTGTGTGTGTGTGTGTGTGTGTGTGTGTGTGTGTGTGTGTGTGTGTGTGTGTGTGTGTGTGTGTGTGTGTGTGTGTGTGTGTGTGTGTGTGTGTGTGTGTGTGTGTGAGTATGCAAATTACCTATCTTTAGTCTACTATCTTTAGTCTTCTGTTACATTTTCCAAACCATAAAAACATGACAAAGTACTCATAAAAGCCAAAAAAGTACTAATAAAGCCAAATAAAGTATTTATAAAATCCATACAAAGTACTAAAAAAAGGCAAATAAAGTATTTATAAAAGCCATGTAAAGTACTTATAAAAGCCTTATAGAGTATTTATAAAAGCCGTTTAAAGTATTTATAAAAGCCTTGTAAAAAACTTATGAAAGCCTTATAGGACATATAATGTATTTTCATCTATCTTATTGGCGACCTGTGAGAAATGTCACTTAGCAGACACAGATGGGTAAAAGCTAATACATGTACGCTGCTCACCACTGTATCACCAACACACCTGTCTTCATATGACACCTGTCTTCATATTACACTTGTATTCATATGACACCTGTCTTCATATGACACCTGTACCCAGCACACACCTGTCTTCATATGACACCTGTCTTCATATGACACCTGTACCCAGAGCACACACCTGTCTTCATATGACACCTGTCTTCATATGACACCTGTACCCAGCACACACCTGTCTTTATATGACACCTGTCTTCATATGACACCTGTACCCAGCACACACCTGTCTTCATATGACACCTGTCTTCATATGACACCTGTACCCAGCACACACCTGTCTTCATATGACACCTGTACCCAGCACACACCTGTCTTCATATGACACCTGTACCCAGCACACACCTGTCTTCATATGACACCTGTACCCAGCACACACCTGTCTTCATATGACACCTGCACCCAGCACACACCTGTCTTCATATGACACCTGTCTTCATATGACACCTGTACCCAGCACACACCTGTCTTCATATGACACCTGTCTTCATATGACACCTGTACCCAGAGCACACACCTGTCTTCATATGACACCTGTCTTCATATGACACCTGTACCCAGCACACACCTGTCTTTATATGACACCTGTCTTCATATGACACCTGTACCCAGAGCACACACACCTGTCTTCATATGACACCTGTACCCAGCACACACCTGTCTTCATATGACACTTGTATTCATATGACACCTGTCTTCATATGACACCTGTACCCAGAGCACACACCTGTCTTCATATGACATCTGTACCCAGCACACACCTGTCTTCATATGACACCTGTCTTCATATGACACCTGTACCCAGCACACACCTGTCTTCATATGACACCCGTCTTCATATGACACCTGTACCCAGAGCACACACCTGTCTTCATATGACACCTGTCTTCATATGACACCTGTACCCAGAGCACACACCTGTCTTCATATGACACCTGTACCCAGCACACACCTGTCTTCATATGACACCTGTCTTCATATGACACCTGTACCCAGCACACACCTGTCTTCATATGACACCTGTCTTCATATGACACCTGTCTTCCTAAGACACCTGCACTGTGCATCCACCATGCACCTGCTGACATCTGTACATCAATAACAACTGTGCCTGTCTGCCTTCCCGTTCTAACCCAGACTCCATAGACCTCAGAGCACATCCGCAGCCAGCCAGCCAGGGCCGGGCCTATCACTGTCTCTACCTGCACCTCAATGACTACTCTGACACATTGGGCAGTCAGCCTCTCACTTTTCCCCAAATGACTACGTAAATCACACTAAAATGTTTTCATCAACTTGAAATATTTTAAATGGAGAGAACATGCTAAATGTGTTCAGTGGACAGACAATCTGTCTGTCTGTCTGCCTGCCTGCCTGCCTGTCTGCCTGTCTGTCTGTCTGTCTGTCTGTCTGTCTGTCTGTCTGTCTGTCTGTCTGTCTGTCTGTCTGTCTGTCTGTCTGTCTGCCTGCCTGCCTTTCTGTCAGAGGCCCATCCAGATGCAGCATTGACATGAGCTTCGGTGGTTGGGGACAAGCCGGAGAGCTAGGCTGGATTGGGCTCACTGAGTTTGTGCATGTATGGGTGTGTGTGTGTGTGTGTGTGTGTGTGTGTGTGTGTGTGTGTGTGTGTGTGTGTGTGTGTGTGTGTGTGTGTGTGTGTGTGTGTGTGTGTGTGTGTGTGTGTGTGTGTGTGTGTGTGTGTGAGTGCGTGCGTGCGGGCGTGCGTGCGTGCATGCGTGTGTGTGCGTGCGTGCGTGTGTGTGTGAGAGAGTATGTAAATTTCCCTCCCATTATGTTATGCAAGGTAGTGAACCACAGCAAGAAGGGTTCTGACATGTTTGCTTTCAACAGCACATTAGTAAACAAAAGGATAACTATCAAGTATGGGAGACAGCGGCTTTCAACGAGGAGAGATAAAAGCTTGGAGTGTTGACCCTTTACAGTGCAGAGAGAGAGTGAAACATCAGACCTGCCTTTCTACCAACAGACAGTACTATACGTGGATTTCTGAAAAATACTTTTTTTTGCACTGATAAATACATCCATGGCAGATAAAAATCCATGCAATTTGTGTATGGTTGGTTGACATGGCAATTTGACAAAAATCACAAAATAATGTACTTTTATCGTAAACTGATCATGACTAAAGCATTGTTACACAGCTGTGCCATGGCCACCTGCAATTAAAGTGAAATGAATGCCTAAATGAATGCCTAAATGAATGCCTAAATGAATGCCTAAATGAATGCCTAAATGAATGCCTATGGCTCAGACCCTGGTGGCCTACAAATAGACAACAACAGAGTCTTTATATGACAAAGTAGCAAGTAGAGACGGTCTGTACTGCAGTCTTAGTTAACATTGGTAGTGCTGGGGATAGAATGAATGGTGCTACCTCTAGGACTGCTCCCACCATAGATAAGCAGTATAGGTCTATACTGCAGTCTTAGTTAACATTGGTAGTGCTGGGGATAGAATGAATGGTGCTACCTCTAGGACTGCTCCCACCATAGATAAGCAGTATAGGTCTATACTGCAGTCTTAGTTAACATTGGTAGTGCTGGGGATAGAATGAATGGTGCTACCTCTAGGACTGCTCCCACCATAGATAAGCAGTATAGGTCTATACTGCAGTCTTAGTTAACATTGGTAGTGCTGGGGATAGAATGAATGGTGCTACCTCTAGGACTGCTCCCACCATAGATAAGCAGTATAGGTCTGTACTGCAGTCTTAGTTAACATTGGTAGTGCTGGGGATAGAATGAATGGTCCTACCTCTAGGACTGCTCCCACCATAGATAAGCAGTATAGGTCTATACTGCAGTCTTAGTTAACATTGGTAGTGCTGGGGATAGAATGAATGGTGCTACCTCTAGGACTGCTCCCACCATAGATAAGCAGTATAGGTCTATACTGCAGTCTTAGTTAACATTGGTAGTGCTGGGGATAGAATGAATGGTCCTACCTCTAGGACTGCTCCCACCATAGATAAGCAGTATAGGTCTATACTGCAGTCTTAGTTAACATTGGTAGTGCTGGGGATAGAATGAATGGTGCTACCTCTAGGACTGCTCCCACCATAGATAAGCAGTATAGGTCTATACTGCAGTCTTAGTTAACATTGGTAGTGATGGGGATAGAATGAATGGTGCTACCTCTAGGACTGCTCCCACCATAGATAAGCAGTATAGGTCTGTACTGCAGTCTTAGTTAACATTGGTAGTGCTGGGGATAGAATGAATGGTCCTACCTCTAGGACTGCTCCCACCATAGATAAGCAGTATAGGTCTGTACTGCAGTCTTAGTTAACATTGGTAGTGCTGGGGATAGAATGAATGGTGCTACCTCTAGGACTGCTCCCACCATAGATAAGCAGTATAGGTCTATACTGCAGTCTTAGTTAACATTGGTAGTGCTGGGGATAGAATGAATGGTGCTACCTCTAGGACTGCTCCCACCATAGATAAGCAGTATAGGTCTATACTGCAGTCTTAGTTAACATTGGTAGTGCTGGGGATAGAATGAATGGTGCTACCTCTAGGACTGCTCCCACCATAGATAAGCAGTATAGGTCTATACTGCAGTCTTAGTTAACATTGGTAGTGCTGGGGATAGAATGAATGGTCCTACCTCTAGGACTGCTCCCACCATAGATAAGCAGTATAGGTCTATACTGCAGTCTTAGTTAACATTGGTAGTGCTGGGGATAGAATGAATGGTGCTACCTCTAGGACTGCTCCCACCATAGATAAGCAGTATAGGTCTATACTGCAGTCTTAGTTAACATTGGTAGTGCTGGGGATAGAATGAATGGTGCTACCTCTAGGACTGCTCCCACCATAGATAAGCAGTATAGGTCTATACTGCAGTCTTAGTTAACATTGGTAGTGCTGGGGATAGAATGAATGGTGCTACCTCTAGGACTGCTCCCACCATAGATAAGCAGTATAGGTCTGTACTGCAGTCTTAGTTAACATTGGTAGTGCTGGGGATAGAATGAATGGTCCTACCTCTAGGACTGCTCCCACCATAGATAAGCAGTATAGGTCTATACTGCAGTCTTAGTTAACATTGGTAGTGCTGGGGATAGAATGAATGGTGCTACCTCTAGGACTGCTCCCACCATAGATAAGCAGTATAGGTCTGTACTGCAGTCTTAGTTAACATTGGTAGTGCTGGGGATAGAATGAATGGTGCTACCTCTAGGACTGCTCCCACCATAGATAAGCAGTATAGGTCTATACTGCAGTCTTAGTTAACATTGGTAGTGCTGGGGATAGAATGAATGGTGCTACCTCTAGGACTGCTCCCACCATAGATAAGCAGTATAGGTCTGTACTGCAGTCTTAGTTAACATTGGTAGTGCTGGGGATAGAATGAATGGTGCTACCTCTAGGACTGCTCCCACCATAGATAAGCAGTATAGGTCTATACTGCAGTCTTAGTTAACATTGGTAGTGCTGGGGATAGAATGAATGGTGCTACCTCTAGGACTGCTCCCACCATAGATAAGCAGTATAGGTCTATACTGCAGTCTTAGTTAACATTGGTAGTGCTGGGGATAGAATGAATGGTCCTACCTCTAGGACTGCTCCCACCATAGATAAGCAGTATAGGTCTATACTGCAGTCTTAGTTAACATTGGTAGTGCTGGGGATAGAATGAATGGTCCTACCTCTAGGACTGCTCCCACCATAGATAAGCAGTATAGGTCTATACTGCAGTCTTAGTTAACATTGGTAGTGCTGGGGATAGAATGAATGGTGCTACCTCTAGGACTGCTCCCACCATAGATAAGCAGTATAGGTCTATACTGCAGTCTTAGTTAACATTGGTAGTGCTGGGGATAGAATGAATGGTGCTACCTCTAGGACTGCTCCCACCATAGATAAGCAGTATAGGTCTATACTGCAGTCTTAGTTAACATTGGTAGTGCTGGGGATAGAATGAATGGTGCTACCTCTAGGACTGCTCCCACCATAGATAAGCAGTATAGGTCTGTACTGCAGTCTTAGTTAACATTGGTAGTGCTGGGGATAGAATGAATGGTGCTACCTCTAGGACTGCTCCCACCATAGATAAGCAGTATAGGTCTATACTGCAGTCTTAGTTAACATTGGTAGTGCTGGGGATAGAATGAATGGTGCTACCTCTAGGACTGCTCCCACCATAGATAAGCAGTATAGGTCTATACTGCAGTCTTAGTTAACATTGGTAGTGCTGGGGATAGAATGAATGGTGCTACCTCTAGGACTGCTCCCACCATAGATAAGCAGTATAGGTCTGTACTGCAGTCTTAGTTAACATTGGTAGTGCTGGGGATAGAATGAATGGTGCTACCTCTAGGACTGCTCCCACCATAGATAAGCAGTATAGGTCTGTACTGCAGTCTTAGTTAACATTGGTAGTGCTGGGGATAGAATGAATGGTGCTACCTCTAGGACTGCTCCCACCATAGATAAGCAGTATAGGTCTATACTGCAGTCTTAGTTAACATTGGTAGTGCTGGGGATAGAATGAATGGTGCTACCTCTAGGACTGCTCCCACCATAGATAAGCAGTATAGGTCTGTACTGCAGTCTTAGTTAACATTGGTAGTGCTGGGGATAGAATGAATGGTGCTACCTCTAGGACTGCTCCCACCATAGATAAGCAGTATAGGTCTATACTGCAGTCTTAGTTAACATTGGTAGTGCTGGGGATAGAATGAATGGTCCTACCTCTAGGACTGCTCCCACCATAGATAAGCAGTATAGGTCTATACTGCAGTCTTAGTTAACATTGGTAGTGCTGGGGATAGAATGAATGGTCCTACCTCTAGGACTGCTCCCACCATAGATAAGCAGTATAGGTCTATACTGCAGTCTTAGTTAACATTGGTAGTGCTGGGGATAGAATGAATGGTCCTACCTCTAGGACTGCTCCCACCATAGATAAGCAGTATAGGTCTATACTGCAGTCTTAGTTAACATTGGTAGTGCTGGGGATAGAATGAATGGTGCTACCTCTAGGACTGCTCCCACCATAGATAAGCAGTATAGGTCTGTACTGCAGTCTTAGTTAACATTGGTAGTGCTGGGGATAGAATGAATGGTCCTACCTCTAGGACTGCTCCCACCATAGATAAGCAGTATAGGTCTGTACTGCAGTCTTAGTTAACATTGGTAGTGATGGGGATAGAATGAATGGTGCTACCTCTAGGACTGCTCCCACCATAGATAAGCAGTATAGGTCTATACTGCAGTCTTAGTTAACATTGGTAGTGCTGGGGATAGAATGAATGGTGCTACCTCTAGGACTGCTCCCACCATAGATAAGCAGTATACCTCTGGCTTTATCCCTTCCCATCAAGAGGAACAATGGGTCGCACTGGGAGGCGGAGGAGAGAATAGTGGAGGGGAGGAGGGGAGAAGAGTGGAGATCCTGGATCTGTCTGTGGCACTGGGAGGAGGAGAGAATAGTGGAGGGGAGGAGGGGAGGGGAGTGGAGATCCTGGATCTGTCTGTGGCACTGGGAGGAGGAGAGAATAGTGGAGGGGAGGAGGGGAGAAGAGTGGAGATCCTGGATCTGTCTGTGGCACTGGGAGGAGGAGAGAATAGTGGAGGGGAGGAGGGGAGAAGAGTGGAGATCCTGGATCTGTCTGTGGCACTGGGAGGAGGAGGAGAGAATAGTGGAGGGGAGGAGGGGAGGGGAGAAGAGTGGAGATCCTGGATCTGTCTGTGGCACTGGGAGGAGGAGGAGAGAATAGTGGAGTGGAGGAGGGGAGTGGAGATCCTGGATCTGTCTGTGGCACTGGGAGGAGGAGGAGAGAATAGTGGAGGGGAGGAGGGGAGTGGAGATCCTGGATCTGTCTGTGGGAGGAGGAGAAAAATGTCTCCATTCTCCTCTAAGTAGGCCTGCAAACCAGAACTGTTGTCACCAACTGCTCAACAACCACAGAGGCATAGAGCCATGATGCCAATTTTTTTACCGACCACAAATCAACCTGCGATTACAACTTGTGACAGCTGCCCACAGACGGGCCTCAAACACACAGCCCCGGCTCCTCCTTGATGTTATGCAAATGTAAACAGCTGTCATTTCTAAAGTAGACGTCCTTCTCTGCTTCCGCTGGTGTGGAGATTGAAGGGGTTTGAGAACCAAGGGCTTTTTGAAAAAGAGCGCCATTATCACACAAGTCTGACTCGCTGAAAACAACAAATGCTACAAAGCTAAACAAACAAAGAGCGAGAGAAAATACAACCGCAGAAGAGAAGCCAAGATGAAATATGTGTGTGTGGGACCTTTAAGATGTGTGGCATATGAAGGTGTGTTGGGTGTCCTGTCCCCCTTGCGCTCCACAGGTGCTGACAGAAGCTGGGAGTCTTTCTACTCTTCACAATAGCCTTTCTGTAATTAGTCTGGCTGTCACTCCGCTCTGCCTCACATGCTGTTGATTCTCTATCATTTAAAAATACATCAAACACTGCTTCTTTTAATAACTCCCAACAAAGAGCCATTTTGCATATAGAGTACACAAAGCATTACGTTTCTGCATGTATGCCCTCATGTCCTTTAAAGAAGTGAGAGTGCTACTACCCACAATCAATGATGATCACTGCTTCAAAAGAGAGTCAATTCTTCACATTCCGTCACACACTATTTGGAAGCCTGGAACAGACAACAGAGCAGACAACAAGAGAGACAGATCTATTTCATCCCAGGAGGGATGTGATATGACATTTGAAATGTCTTTATTCTTTAGAACTTCTGTGAGTGTAATGTTTACTGTTCCTTTTTATTGTTAATTTTACTTTTGTTTATTATCTACTTATCTACTTCACTTGCATTGGCAATGTTAACATATGTTTCCCAAGCCAATAAAGTCCCTTGAATGTAATTGAATTGAGAGAGAGAGAGAGAGAGAGAGAGAGAGAGAGAGAGAGAGAGAGAAAGAGAGAGAGAGAGAGAGAAAGAGGGAGAGAGGGAGAGAGAAAGAGAGAGAGAGAGAGGGAGAGAGAGAGAGAGAGGGAGTAGAGAAAGAGAGAGAGAGAGAGAGGGAGAGAGAGAGATAGAGAGAGGGAGGGAGAGAGAGAGAGAGAGAGAGAGAGAGAGAGAGAGAGAGAGAGAGAGAGAGAGAGAAAGAGGGAGAGAGAGGGAAAGAGGGAGAGAGAGAGGGAGAGAGGGAGAGAGAGAGAGAGAGAGAGAAAGAGGGGGAGAGAGGGAGAGAGAGAGGGAGAGAGAGAGGGAAAGAGGGAGAGAGGAAGAGAGAGAGGGAGAGAGGGAGAGAGAGAGAGAGAGAGAGGGAGAGAGAGGGAAAGAGGGAGAGAGGGAGAGAGAGAGGAAGAGAGAGAGAGAGAGAGAGAGAGGAGAGAGAGAGGGAGAGAGAGAGAGAGAGAGAGAGAGAGGGAGAGAGAGGGAGAGAGAGGGAAAGAGGGAGAGAGGGAGAGAGAGAGAGAGAGAGGAAGAGAGAGAGAGAGAGAGAGAGAGAGAGAGAGAGAGAGAGAGAGAAGCATCCACCCACCCTCTACCGCCTGACTCTGTCCCACACCAGACATTTGTCCTTCAATGGCAGCTGGTCCTTTTATCATGCTTTATCAAAGTAACCCATATTTAAATAATATATCTAATGCAAAAATATTACAGGTCAGTGATATAAATGCTATTATTTAGTGTGGCGAGAGATTTCTTACACCGACCACCCAAGTCGATCAACCCATTGCGGTTAATGACCTTAACACCCAGGGCTCCCTCTAGGTTACAGGTAAAAACATGTACCTTAACACACAGGGCTCCCTCTAGGTTACAGGTAAAAACATGCAGCTTAACACACAGGGCTCCCTCTAGGTTACAGGTAAAAACATGCACCTTAACACACAGGGCTCCCTCTAGGTTACAGGTAAAAACATGTACCTTAACACACAGGGCTCCCTCTAGGTTACAGGTAAAAACATGCACCTTAACACACAGGGCTCCCTCTAGGTTACAGGTAAAAACATGTACCTTAACACACAGGGCTTCCTCTAGGTTACAGGTAAAAACATGCACCTTAACACACAGGGCTCCCTCTCGGTTACAGGTAAAAACATGTACCTTAACACACACGCTCTCTCTAGGTTACAGGTAAAAACATGCACCTTAACACACAGGGCTCCCTCTAGGTTACAGGTAAAAACATGCACCTTAACACCCAGGGCTCCCTCTAGGTTACAGGTAAAAACATGCACCTTAACACACAGGGCTCCCTCTAGGTTACAGGTAAAAACATGCAGCTTAACACACAGGGCTCCCTCTAGGTTACAGGTAAAAACATGCACCTTAACACACAGGGCTCCCTCTAGGTTACAGGTAAAAACATGTACCTTAACACACAGGGCTCCCTCTAGGTTACAGGTAAAAACATGCACCCTAACCCAGCCTTCTATAGCTACACACACCTTCCATCAACAAGCTTAAGCTCTACCCTCCCGATTAGTCCCTGTGGGTCTGTCTATCTGTTTTGACAGCATGACTATGGAGCTACTGTAGCTACTGTGAATAGTTTCCATTTGTTACCAGAGTGAAAAAATATAGTTAAAAAAATAATCCACGGCAGCAATTGCACCCAATGTCCTCTGTAACATCTGAATGTGAGTGATGTGACACAGGGGTGAAAAAAACAAAAGGCTTACTTCCACCAGGAAGACAGGGGCAGCTGCCAACCTCTGCTGAACTCCGCATATTAAATCAGTTCATTGATTATCTGGGTTGACAAAACTCGTGGTAAACGTATTCAATGTATTTTGGCGTGAAAAGAAAAAGGCCACAGAAGCGTTGTTTGAATGCAGCCCCGTTCCCAGGTCAACTGGTTCAGTCAAAGACGCGTGCATCACAAAGCGGCCATGGGAGCGGCGAGCTGGGGACCAGGATACAATGAGAGGGAACTGCCTGAGCTCCCCAGAGCTCTTAACCCGGCCCCATTCTCACACACACAGGGCAGTATTAATCCTGTGTCACATGACTAGGTCCAGACAGGAGGCAGGCACAGTGCCGGGGGACATTTACACTCACTCTGTCAGATGAAACAGCAACCCAACCCAGCGCAGTGGTGCTAGGGCTGTCACTGTTCCTACTGCTCTGACAGGCATGCCTCCTGGTAATAGACATGTAGGGCACAGGTGTCCTTCTCAACCAGACAAATGGGTCATAGCTGAATATATTTGATTTATCATTGTAATAACTGTTATTGTCATGTACTTTTCTGTTACTACATAGACGGTGTAAGTAAATACATGCTGAAACAGGGCTGTAAAAAAGTCTTAACATTTCACAAATTTCTTAAATAAAGTGGTTACACATTCTTTAATGTACATTTTTTGTGATATCCAATTGGTAGTTACAGTCTTGTCCAATCGCTGCAACTCCCCTACGGACTCAGGAGAGGCGAAGGTTGAGAGTCATGCGTCCTCCGAAACAGGACCCTCCCAAGCCACACTGATTCTTGATACACTGATCGTTTAACCCAGAAGCCAGCCGCACCAATGTGTCAGAAGAAACACTGTCCAGCTGGTGACCATAGTCAGCTTGCAGGCGCCCAGCCCTCCACAAGGAGTCACTAGAGCATGCTGGGACAAGGAAATCCCGGCAGGCCAAACCATTCCATAACCTGGACGAGGCTGGTCCAATTGTGCCCCACCTTATGGATCTCCTGGTCGAACCCGGGTCTGTAGTGACGCCTCAAGTAGTGATCGCTGCGCCACTCGGGAGGCCTGATTACACATTCTACTGTATAAGTGTTTGAACAGTTTCGACTGTTGTCATTGCAATATTTTGAGTTATGTAGAATTGTAAGGGAGAAAAGATCAAAGGTCCTGCTAGTGCTTCTTATTGAGTCTGGTTTTGATTAGGCAGAGCCATACTCGCTCAGAGTAATGAGGACTGGTTAGGCCCTGAGTGGCAAGACAGGCAGGTAGTGTAGGGCAGAGAGGAGCTCATCAAACCATCCTCTTTATTAGCACTATCAAACCCAGTCTAATCTGTCTAAAATTAGTCGCTGTGCTCAACAAGTAATGACTGCCTTGCATTCATTATTAGTTCATTTTCTCCAAATCAATCACCATCCGTGCATGCTTTTCTAAATGTCATCCTAAAACTTTTCACAATCAATTAAGCAGAAGATTAATGGGGACAATTTGCTAGGAACAAGTCCTTCCTTGAAAAGGCCACGCCCCGACAGACTTCCAGCCTGCTATTGATGTTAATTATATATTTCCGCTTTCTTGTCAGACACTTAACCTGTCGCAGGGAAAGTGTTCGCTTATCATGAGTGGGGGCTGCTGCCGTGACGCTGCGTCACAGTAACATGGACAACCCAGTTCAGTGACGTTTTCAAATGAAGGCTAGTCAGTGGGTGACCGTTGCGAGTTTCAATTCAATTCAATACAACTTTATTCATACCCTCAGATGCAATAAAAAAATGCATAGCCAGATTACAAATATCAACATCCTACAAATACAGTATCACAGACATCAGATGCCGTTTCTGTCATTTAAATCAATATTGAAATCAAGGTTGTTCGCTGCATTTATTTACCATACCGGAAACATCTTCCTCCCTCCTCTTTCTTTCTAACTCACTAAACCTGGGGATCTTAAGTAAATGCAGGAAGATGTCACTTTCAATTCAGTCCGTGTTTAATAGGGAACAGACCTGCTGCATATGGCTGTCACTGTGTTCTCAGGGGACGTCAGGTGACAGCGTCTCTGCTGCAACCTCTTTGTATTTGTGTTCACTTCCTGCATGAGAACCCACTATTCACAATATGAGGCTGGGAGGGAGCAGCACACTGGATAAGACATGTGACCTGAAGGACATTTTTATATATATTTTATCAATAAACATAAGCAATATAATGAGCTACTGCAATTTCTGTGTGCCTATTTGAATAAAATGCATTGAATAACATGATATGGATACTGTAGCAATCCAGGTTAAAATGTAGATTACGAGAAAAACTAAGATAGATAGATGATCTACAACTCCTGACAGTCAGCATGGTTACCAGCTTACACTTTTTTATATCAGATGTAGTATCAAATTATGTTTCTTGCTTTACTGATTCAAAGCAAACCTTTGGGCTTACAGTTGAAGTCAGACATTTACATACACCTTAGACAAAAACATTTAAACTCAGTTTTCACAATTCCTGACATTTCATCCTTTAGCCAATTTGCCACAACTTTGGAAGTATGCTTGGGGTCATTGTCCATCTGGAAGAACCATTTGCGACCAAGCTTTAACCTCCTGAAAGATGTCTTGAGATGTGGCTTCAATATATCCACATACTTTTCCTCCTCATGATGCCATCTATTTTGGGAAGTGCACCAGTCTCTCCTGCAGCAAAGCACCCCCACAACATGATGCTGCCACCCCTGTGCTTCACGGTTGGGATGGTGTTCTTCGGTTTGCAAGCCTCCCCCTTTTTCCTCCAAACATAACAATGGTCATTATGGCCAAACAGTTCTATTTTTGTTTCATCAGACCAGAGGACATTTCTCCAAAAAGTACGACCTTAGTCCCCATGTGCAGTTGCAAACCATAGTCTGGCTTTTTTATGGAAGTTTTGGAGCAGAGGCTTCTTCCTTGCTGAGCAGGCTTTCAGGTTATGTCGATATAGGACTCGTTTTACTGTGGATAGTTAATTTTGTACCTGATTCCTCCAGCATCTTCACAGGGTCCTTTGTTCTGGGATTGATTTGCAATTTTTTCACCAAAGTACGTTCATCTCTAGGAGACGCATCTCCTTCCTGAGCGGTATGACGACTGTGTGGTCCCATGGTGTTTATACTTGCACACTATTGTTTGTACAGATGAACGTGGTACCTTCGGGCATTTGAAAATTGCTCCCAAGGATAAACCAGACTTGTGGACGTCTACAATTTTTTCTCTGAGTTCTTGGCTGATTTCTTTAGATTTTCCCATGATGTCAAGCAAAGAGGCACTGAGTTTGAAGGTTGGACTTGGAATGCATCCACAGTTACACCTCCAATTGACTCAAACGATGTCAATTAGCCTATCAGAATCTTCTAAAGCCATGACATCATTTTCTGGAATTTTCCAAGCTGTTTAAAGGCACAGTCAACTTAGTGTATGTAAACTTCTGACCCACTGGAATTGTGATACAGTGAATTATAAGTGAAATAATCTGTCTGTAAACAATTGTTGGAAGAATGACTTGTGTCATGCACAAAGTAGATGTCCTAACCGACTTGCCAACACTATAGTTTGTTAACAAGACATTTGTGGAGTGGTTGAAAAACGAGTTTGAATGACTCCAACCTAAGTGTATGTAAACTTCCGACTTCAACTGTATGTACAGAGATAAGCAGCACTAAAAAGCAGCAATAAAAAGATAAATGATAAATACCCTCAGGACTAACACGGTTAACCATGATCCTAGTTTCCTCATTCCATTTAATAATTCAACTTTACTGCAATAAAAATACATCAAATAAGGTACAGACTAGATTACATAAGAAACTAAAATGTGAATATGTCATTACTGAGTATTAGGTATATCATAAATATTAAGCATGGATTTCCCAAATGCAACGCTTTTATGGATGAAACATTTCTGTATGCTATAAAAGATTGTATGTTCAAGAAATGCTAAAAGTTCAAAACTTTATCCTGTGTGTCTCAGTTGGTTTTGTAAGAGCATGGCACCAGCAATGCCAAGGTTGTTGGTTCAATTCCCAGAGGGATCACATACACATATAAATGGACTGTTTTCACTCACTGTACTGTATGTCGCTTTGGATAAAAGCTTTTCCTTAGTGTCAGGTCCTTTGAATCATTTTGTTGGTCCATGAAGTAAAGAAAGATATCAACAGAAGTCAGTAATAAACCGTGTGAATAGTCTGGGGAGTTGAGTTACTATGCTGTTAGGGTTTTCTAAAGTCCCTGGCTTTCCAGATATCAGGAGGGAATAAGCAGAACATCTGGGAATCCTCAAACCACAGGAAATCACCAGAATATTGTAACCCTAGTAACTGTGCTATAGAGTTAATACCAGGTCTGTTAGATGGGGTGATGGTGCATGTGGGACAGGACAGGTGTGTTCTCATCTCATCCTACCTGCAATATGTGGCTCCCGAGGTGTGGCTCGAAGATCTCTGAGGCTACCGCACTGGGAGTCCTCCTTCGCTGATCTCCTATAGCTGCACACACACAATAGAACAGAAAAGACAGAGCCACAGTGAGACAGACAGACTGGGCAGGCATGAGACACACACACACACTATCAAGCATGCACAGACACACACACCAGGGCTGCACAATTAATCAAATTCACATCAAAATCATAATACTAACATGTGCAATATCCATATCGGAAGAGATCCATATCGCATCCAATATTTTGAAACGCATCTAAACCACATGAAACGTCCGTTTTTATAGTTTGATAAAAAAATGTATCCTCTTGCGGCAGCTTCCCACACACAACAAGCCCCGCCCCCTGTCACTCAAGCTGCACAGTTCCTCGTCCTTGCTGTTGGATTCCCTATAAGTTTACATGCTGTTCAAATGCAGTCAATCAATTCTTCCAAACAACAATAATGCTGCTTTCAACTTAATACAAATCATTCTATGTCTATGATTAACACAGTTCACCCAAGTGTTTTGATCTATATCGCAATCGCATCATAAATTGCAAATAACACAACATTTCAGCACATATTGTGGAGCCCTAACACACACACACACACACACACACACACACACACACACACACACACACACACACACACACACACACACACACACACACACACACACACACACACACACACACACACACACACTGGGTGGGCGGAGGTAAGACTGACTGGGTTTGTATGCACATATACCACTGTGTAATACATAAAAGTAGCTGGAGAGGCAAGCAACAGACATAGTATTAATATACAGTGAAGTACACACGCAAATACACAAATACATTGTGAAAAATGTTGCTCGGGTAAGAACCAATAGCAAACAGCTAAACAGCTGTAATGATAAAACAGCTGACATCATCGACGTCAAGCGTTCACTATGATAACTCTATAGTAATAAGTACTGTAGCAAAGCTAACCAAAGGGCTCAACTCAAACAGTACAAGGCTATTATCAAATGCAACCAGCTTGCATATTCAATGATTCGCTGACTGGTACAAAGTCTTATTTCAAAATGAGGGATTCCATCATTCCATTGATTCAGCCTCAGAGCAGACGAACCAGAAGACTGTGCCCTTAGGGCATTTTGTCAAGACGCCGAGCTTAAAAAGTAGGGAGATGCACCGTGCTACCCGTTACTGTTAACAAATAGCCTGCGGTACATTCAAACTTAACAGACCCTGTCCCACCAGAGCTCATTATGGGGAATTTTATAACAAAGTGCTCTGTACATCATTTTCAGAGCTTAGCCAGGCGTTGGGGTAATGTTGCCGAATTAAGGGCAATTAATGATGTAATATAAACATTGAAAGGCCATTAAAGACCCTCAAAGAGCAGGAGCAAACAGGCCTCCTCGGGGAAGAAGCTAGGGGAGCAGGTTAGAGTCAGAGGCCAGGTCCCGGGTGGATGTGAGGGGGGTACAGATTGCACAATGAGGGGCCTCTGTCCTTCACTGCATTCCGTGTTCTAGGCCAGACATGGTAATCACACTTCTCCCCCTCCAGTTATGCTGTAAGCATTTATCCCTTTCCCCTCCCTGAGGAGTGGGGCCAATGCCAAACAATATGTACTGGATACATACACACACAAATACACACACACACACAAATAATCATACAGGCATACACACACACCGGCACGCACACAGACTGTACTCTGGCATGGTAGGGGAGGATACAAACAAGACATGAAGCATTGGCAGGCAGAACAACTCTGACCAAACAGTTCCAGAACCCGGACAGACAGACGTACAGACAGACACAGCAGGGGGAGCTAGAACCCAGTCCACCTCTAGGAGCCCTAGACTGTGGCCTCACACACACACACACGCACGCACGCACGCACGCACACACACACACACACACACACACACACACACACACACACACACACACACACACACACACACACACACACACACACACACACACACACACACACACACACACACACACACACACACACACACACACACACACACACTATGACCCAGCATAGATCCACTTCCCAGCACTCACACACCTGACCATCCGTTGGTTCATACAGGCAGTTCATGTAGAACAGAGCAGAAATATCACAGATCAAAGTACACTTGACCAACTTCAATTATCATCTTTATATCCTGGCCGACAGAGTGGAGGAAATCATTATTTAACCTCTACAATGGTCCTCATCATTACTCTCCCTAGCTAAAAGAGCCCTGGCATATAAGTGACAGATTGCTCTTGGGGATCTTTTGAAAACTGGAAAGTATATGTGGTTAATATTTTATAATAAAGATGTAAAAATGTTAAACTGGAACCATTGGGGGAGGACTGTGGCCACCTTGAAGCCCCTCTTCCTGCCAACAGCTCCTTCACAGTTCTTAATAACACACACACACATTAGCAATTCAGAGCAGCGCCTTGGGTGCAGATGGCCAATCAACTTCCGACTACTGTGTCTGACTGTCCCTGTCTCGCACACACTGTATACACACACACACACACATACACACACACACACACACACACACACACACACACACACACACACGCACGCACGCACGCACGCACGCACGCACACACATACACACAGTCCAGGAGGCCAATTATTGTGGTGGCAATCTAGTCTAAATTTGGCTCAATCCACACAGTAGACTGATTAATAAAGGTATACAACAGCTGGAGACAGTGATTCCATTACGTTAGCGGCTAAAACTAGCCCATTTGATTTTTACGGTTCATAAATGCAGCTTAACAAGGTCAATTTTGACATTACTTTCCCACGTTTCAATATTTAAAGCGATACTTGGGGAATTTGTCACTGATGCCCTTTATCTACTTCCCCAGAGGAAGACAACCCCTTGGATGCCATGTGTATGTTTCTGCATCCAGGAAATTAGAGGAATTTTGTGAGTCAATGCTAACTAGCATTAGCACAATGACTTGACATCTATGGTATCTCCTAGTATGCTAGCAGTTACCAACTCTAGTTAGCAATAGCGCTTAACGCTAGTTTGAATCTTCCTTCAAACTGCAAGCAGAAACATATAAATGGCATCCTCAAGTTCATCTGACTCTGGGGAAGCAGACAAAGGGCTTCATTGCCAAAATCCTGAAGGAAAGGGAAAGGGGGAGACCTAGTCAGTTGTACAACTGAATACATTCAACTGAAATGTGTCTTCTGCATTTAACCCAAGGGTAGTGTGACATAACTTTGACACCTATGCCAATGTACTTATGTTTAAATTGGGGGCTGTTTCTTTTTAAGGGCTGACTAATCAGTATTAAGTATATCACCACTATATTCATACACTATTCACACACCACAGGAAGAACATTATGAAAAGCTGTATTCAAATCATGCTGAGACAATAAGTAATGCATAGCATTGTTTAACCTTTGCTTGACAAATCTCTGCTCTATCATTTGTTGCAATAGAAAACAAAGTAAATCTGACTTACCAGTAGCTACATATAACAAGAATTGACATTGCTACTGAAAGTTATTAAACGTTCTCTCTCGCGGAATGGCAAAAACAGTATTAACTCAGAATCCAAATTCAAACTAACTGTGTGTGCATGTAGATCAGGGTGAAAACCTTCCTTCATTCAAACTAACTGTGTGTGCATGTAGATCAGGGTGAAAACCTTCCTTCATTCAAACTAACTGTGTGTGCATGTAGATCAAGGTGAAAACCTTCCTTCATTCAAACTAACTGTGTGTGCATGTAGATTAGGGTGAAAACCTTCCTTCATTCAAACTAACTGTGTGTGCATGTAGATCAAGGTGAAAACCTTCCTTCATTCAAACTAACTGTGTGTGCATGCAAATCAGGGTGAAAACCTTCCTTCATTTAAACTAACTGTGTGTGCATGCAAATCAGGGTGAAAACCTTCCTTCATTTAAACTAATGCAGCTTTATGATGTGAAAAAATCTGTTTCGATTCACCACTCTCAATGTTTAATGTCGGCTGTTAACCATGTCACAAACAGCTTTGGTTTCAAGATGGCTATTTACTACAATTTGATTCTCAGTACAGTGGCAATTTCTGAACCACAGTGCTATTTGAAAGTCAAATCAAATCAAATGTTATTTGTCACATGCGCTGAATACAACAGGTGTAGACCTTACCGGGCTTACTTACAAGCCCTTAACCAACAATGCAGTTCAAGAAATAGAGTTAAGAAAATATTTACTAAATATACTAAAGTAAAAAAAATGAATACAATCAAAAAGTAACACAAGAAAATGACATAACAATAATGAGTCAATGTAAAGCGTCCGGGTGGCCACTTGATTAATTGTTCAGCAGTCTTATGGCTTGGGGGAAGAAGCTGTTAAGGAGCCTTTTGATCCTAGACTTGGCGCTCCAGTATCACTTGCCGTGCGGTAGCAGAGGGAACAGTTATGTGTGTCAAAGACTACAGGTGACTGGAGTCTTTGACACAGCCTAGTATATAGGTCTTGGATGTCAGGAAGCTTGGCCGTCCACACTACCCTCTGTAGCGCCTTATGGTCAGATGCCGAGCAGTAGCCATACCAGGCGATGATGCAACCTGTCAGAATGCACTCGGTGCAGCTGTAGAACCTTTTGGGGATCTGGGGACGCATGTCAAATCTGTTCAGTCTCCTGAGGGGGATAAGGTTTTGTCGTGCCCTCTTCACAACTGTCTTGGTGTGTTTGGGCCATGATAGTTCGTAGGTGATGTGGACACCAAGGAAATTGAAACTCTCGACCCGTTCCACTACAGCCCCGTTGATGTTAATGGAGGCCTGTTCAGCCCTCCTTTGTCTGGAGTCCATCATCAGCTCCTTCGTCTTGCTCACATTGAGGGAGAGGTTCCTAGCCTGGCACCACACTGCCAGGTCTCTGACCTCCCTATAGTCTTTCTTGTCGTTGTTGGTGATCAGGCCTACGACTGTTGTGTCATCAGCAAGTCATAACACAGTCGTGAGTGAACAGGGAGCACAGGAGGGTACTAAGCACACACCCCTGAGAGGCCCCAGTTTTGAGGATCAGCGTGGCAGATGTGTTGTTGCCTACCTTTACCACCTGGGGGCAACCTGTCAGGAAGTCCAGGATCCAGTTGCAGAGGGAGGTGTTTAGTCCCAGGGTCCTTAGGTTAGTGATGCACTTGGTAGGCACTATGGTGTTGAACGCTGAGCTGTAGTCAATGAACAGCATTCTCACGTAGGTGTTACTTTTGTCCAGGTGGGAAAGGGCAGTGTGGAGTGCGATTGAGAGCACAGTTGGTTAGGAGCCCTCAGCCATCCCCGCCGGCGCCATTATCACAAGTCAATTTAACTTTCAGTTTTATAAGTCAATATTAGTGCTATTGTTAATTTATGTATAATTTAATAGAAAATTGCAACAGGGCCCCGGACTGTCATTTCAAATCTGCAGTAATTTATTGGGAAGCTTAGCATTCCTTATTCCCTATTTTCTACATTAGAGCAGGGCTAAATGGCATCTCCGGCTCCACCAAAGACTCTGGGGCAGGTACTGCTCCACAAATTGCCAATTCAATTAACAGAGTGTAAATGCTCAACTGGCAGCTGGCACAGAGGACAGCCATTTTGGCTCTTGTCAGGCCTAATTCATCAGGCTGTCAAAGGCCTCACTGTGGGGATCCATTCTGTGGTGTGGAAACTGTGGACACTGTGTGTCAAATGCAAACTACACACACAATGGGACCAAAACTGATCTTCTAGTGAGTATCTCGCTCTCTCTCTCAGACTCTCTCACTTAGTCTCTCTCTCTCTCACTCTCTCTCTCTCAATCTCTCTCTCGCTTAGTCTCTCTCTCTCTCTCTCAGACTCTCTCCCAGTCTCTCTCTCAGTCTCTCTCTCTCTCTCCCTCTCTCTCTCCCTCTCTCTCTCTATACTTTGCCATGGCCACCAGTGTGTTTTATTCAACCAGGATGATCCCATAGTTACGTCTAGACTAACAAAAGGGAGATTTCCTTCGGTCCACTAGCTGTGGCTAGTGAATTACCTCAGTGTCCTCAGAATAACCATTCTTATACTGTCTCCCCCGTATCACTGCCAACAACCTTGGAAACAGCAGTAACTATGGATCCAGTCACACGATTCACCTGCTTTATTCACTTCCACCTCAATGTGCTGAATGTTAGAATAAGAACAGCATGTTTTGTACTAATTTTCCCTGGAAGATTAAGCATTTTGTTAAAATATTTACACAAACCATTTTTGGGAGATCTTACAGTGCTGTGAAAAGTATTTGTCCCCTCTACTTTAGCATATTTTTGATACTGAATCCTATCGGATCTTCAACCAAAACCTAATATTAGATAAAGGGAACTCTGAGTGAACAAATAACACCACAATTACATACTTATTTAATTTATAAACAAAGTTATGCAACACCCAATGTTGCTGTGTGAAAAAGTCATTGCAATCAATAACCTGTTGTGCCACCTTTAGCTGCAATGACTCCAACCAACCAAATGCTTCCTGTAGTTGTTGATGCTTCCAGTCTCTCACATCGCTGTGAATGAATTTTGGTTCACTCTTGCATGCAGAACTGATTTAACTCAGCGACGTTTGTGGATTTTCAAGCATGTACTGCACGATTCAGGTCCTGCAACTACACCTCAATTGGAATTAGTTCTGGACCTTGACTAGGCCATTCCAAACTTCAAATGTGTTGCTTTTTAGCCATTTTCATGTAGACTTGATTATGTGTTTTGGATCATTGTCTTGCTGTATGACCCAACTGCACTACACCTTCAGCTTACAGATAGACTGACATTCTACAGTAGAATTCTCTGATACAGTCGTTCAGGTCCTGAGGCAGCAAACCATCCTCAAACCATCACACTACCACCACTATGCTTGACCATTGATATAAAGTTCTTACTGGGAATGTAGTATTTGTTTTTTTGCCAGGTATAATGGGACCCAAGTTTGCCAAAAAGCACCTGGATGATCATCAAGACTCTTGGAAGAATATTCTATGGACAGATGTCTCAACCAGCTATTGAGTTTAAGGTGGTAATTACTTTTTCACATGGGGGAATTTGGCATTGCATAACTTTGCTAATTAAATAAATATATTGCGACAGTTGAAGTCGGAAGTTTACATACACCTTAGCCCAATATATTTTAAACTCAGTTTCACAATTCCTGACATTTAATCTGTAACGGTTGTCGTGGGTGGAAGAAGAGGAGGACCAATGCGCAGAGTGGTAAGTGTCCATATTGTTTTAATGAGAATACTGAACAAAAACAATAAAACGACAAAACGAACAGTCCTGACCGGTGAAGCAGAACACAGAACAGAAAATAATCCCCCACAACTCAAGGGTGAAAACAGGCTACCTAAGTATGGTTCTCAATCAGGGACAACCATTGACAGCTGCCTCTGATTGAGAACCACACCAGGCCAAACACAGAAATCCAAAATCATTGAAAAAGGAACATAAAGTGCCCACCCCAAATCACACCCTGATCATACTAAAACAAAGACAAAACAAAGGAACTAAGGTCAGAACATGACATAATCCTAGTAAAGATTCCCTGTCTTAGGTCAGTTAGGATCACCACTTTATTGTAAGAATGTGAAATGTCAGAATAATAGTAGAGAGAATGATTTATTTCAGCTTTTATTTCTTTCATCACATTCCCAGTGGGTCAGAAGTTTATATACACTCAATTAGTATTTGGTAGCATTGTTTTTAAATTGTTTCACTTGGTTTAAATGTTTCGGGTAGCCTTCCACAAGCTTCCCACAATAAGTTGGGTGAATTTTGGCCCATTCCTCCTGACAGAGCTGGTGTAACTGAGTCAGGTTTGTAGGCCTCCTTGCTCCCACATGCTTTTTCAGTCCTGCCCACAATTTTCTATAGGATTGAGGTCAGGGCTTTGTGATGGCCACTCCAACACCATGGCTTTGTTGTCCCTAAGCCATTTTGCCACAACTTTGGAAGTATGCTTGGGGTCATTGTCCATTTGGAAGACCCATTTGCGACCAAGCTTTAAATTCCTGACTGATGTCTTGAGATGTGGCTTCAATATATCCACATAATTTTCCTCCCTTATGAAGCCATCTATTTTGTGAAGTGCACCGTGCTTCACGGTTGGGGTGGTGTTCTTTGGCTTGCAAGCCCCCCCCCCCCCTTTTCCTCCAAACATAATGATCATCATTATGGCCAAACAGTTCTATTTGTGTTTTATCAGACCAGAGGACATGTCCCCATGTACAGTTGCAAACTGTAGTCTGGCTTTTTATGGCGGTTTTAGAGCAGCGGCTTCTTACTTGCTGAGTGGCCTTTCAGGTTATGTCGATATAGGACTCGTTTTACTCTGGATATAGATAATTTTGTATCTGTTTCCTCCAGAATCTTCACAAGGTCCATTGCTGTTGTTCTGGGATTGATTTGCACTTTTCGCACCAAAGTACGTTTATCTCAAAGAGACAGAACGTGCCTCCTTCCTGAGCTGTATGATGGCTGCATGGACACATGGTGTTTATACTTGTGTACTACTGTTTGTACAGATGAACATGGTACCTTCTGGCATTTGGAAATTGCTTCCAAGGATGAACCAGACTTGTGGAGGTCTCTGAGGTCTTGGCTGATTTCTTTTGATTTTTCCATGATGTCAAGCAAAGAGGCACTGAGTTTAAAGGTAGGCCTTGAAATACATCCACAGGTACACCTCCAATGGACTCAAATTATGTCAATTAGCCTATCAGAAGCTTCTAAAGCCATGACATCATTTTCTGGAATTTTCCAAGCTGTTTAAAGGCACAGTCAACTTAGTGTATGTAAACTTCTGACCCACTGGAATTGTGATACAGTGAATTATAAGTGAAATAATCTGTCTGTAAACAATTGTTGGAAGAATGACTTGTGTCATGCACAAAGTAGATGTCCTACCCGACTTGCCAAAACTATAGTTTGTTAACAAGAAATTTGTGGAATGGTTGAAAAACTAGTTTTAATGACTCCAACCTAAGTGTATGTAAACCTCCGACTTCAACTGTATTTGTAAACTCAGGTTCTCAGGTTCCCCAATATCACATTTACATTTAAGTCATTTAGCAGACGCTCTTATCCAGAGCGACTTACAAATTGGTGAATTCACCTTCTGACATCCAGTGGAACAGCCACTTTACAATAGTGCATCTAAGTCATTAAGGGGGGGGGGGGGGGGGGGGGTGAGAAGGATTACTTATCCTATCCTAGGTATTCCTTGAAGAGGTGGGGTTTCAGGTGTCTCCGGAAGGTGGTGATTGACTCCGCTGTCCAATATTAGGATTTGGTTGAAGATCTGATAACATTCATTATGAAAAATATGCAAAAATAGAGAAAATCAGAAAGGGGCAAATACTTTTTCACAGTACTGTATGTCTCTGTCATATAGTGTGTGCATCACATGTCTTAAGAATAATATACAACCATTATTATCTATATTCAATCTGTCAAAAAGGGCTAACATTTACAGTGCATTAACAAGTCCTCTAAATTCTAACGCTTCAGGTGTTTCAAACATAAATACTGGCATACTGAAATGTATGGTTTTTAAAGTGTTTCTTTACATGTTTTATTTGATTAAAATACCAAATCCTTACAATACTTAACCATTTCTCCTTCCATGTCCTTCAGTCTACATCCTCACCCAATGTTTTCAAAGTGGAAACCAAAATTCAAAAGGCACTCGCACATGCAGGTGGTAACAGTTGAATAAGATGAGAAAAAAGAAGTAACCCGCACACTGCTCTTGATAGCATCACTGTTCTTTAATAAGCTATACGTATCGACCTCACGTTAAAGAACAGTGATACTATCAAGAGCTGTGTGCGGGTTTCTTCTTTTTTGTTTTCATAGTGGAAACCGAAAGTCCATTAAATAATTGACTGACCACAGCGTATGATAGATCTTCTGATCATATGCTGCAGTATTTACACACAGACAGACCGGCCACTTATTAAGTCATTCCAATGAAGATAGAGAAACATTTGTTTTAATTAGTTTCCTTTTAACATATTTCAATGGCTTTAAGTTTCCATAATGAGTCTGTTTAATAATCAATGGCCCATTTTTTTTCTCATTTATATCATCAAACTTTTCATTTGTTTCAATTCGTTTTTTCCTTTTAAATAATTTGGATTTCACAAAATAATATTTATATAATTATTTTTTACAATATGTCCATCTCTTCTTAATCTTTTTTTCCTGCATTTGAATGAGCTACATTTTAGCTACAGTGAAGCTAACTGACTGACTGACAGTACAACCGTTGTTGTGGCCTTTTCTAGCCTCCTTGGCCTTTCTCTTCCTGTTTTCTGTGAGTATTAGATCAGCTTTACAATGATCCTGGATTGGGCTGAGTGGATATCTCCATCTCCGTCCCTCTCTGGTGCAGATCCCAGATTACACCTTGGGTGTCGGCTAAGTGAGGAATAATTGTCTATGGAAAGTCTCTAGGCCACTGCTCAAGTGATTTGGTATTTCACCTTTGTGCCATTCCCTTCCTCATCATCAGAAACAACTGTCAGATCCACAGATAAGCGAGCCCTATGAGGGCTCTGGGTGACAAGTACTGCCCAGATGTGTGAGCTCTATGAGGGCTCTGGGTGACAAGTACTGCCCAGATGTGCGAGCCCTATGAGGGCTCTGGGTGACAAGTACTGCCCAGATGTGCGAGCCCTATGAGGGCTCTGGCTGACAAGTACTGCCCAGATGTGCGAGCCCTATGAGGGCTCTGGCTGACAAGTACTGCCCAGATGTGCGAGCCCTATGAGGGCTCTGGCTGACAAGTACTGCCCAGATGTGCGAGCCCTATGAGGGCTCTGGCTGACAAGTACTGCCCAGATGTGCGAGCCCTATGAGGGCTCTGGGTGACAAGTACTGCCCAGATGTGCGAGCCCTATGAGGGCTCTGGGTGACAAGTACTGCCCAGATGTGCGAGCCCTATTAGGGCTCTGGGTGACAAGTACTGCCCAGATGTGCGAGCCCTATGAGGGCTCTGGGTGACAAGTACTGCCCAGATGTGCGAGCCCTATGAGGGCTCTGGGTGACAAGTACTGCCCAGATGTGCGAGCCCTATGAGGGCTCTGGGTGACAAGTACTGCCCAGATGTGCGAGCCCTATGAGGGCTCTGGGTGACAAGTACTGCCCAGATGTGCGAGCCCTATGAGGGCTCTGGGTGACAAGTACTGCCCAGATGTGATTCATATCAAAACTGCACAGAAAGGAGGAGAGAATCTGCAATAATACAATGTATTGTCTTCCACTGCATTTGAAACATGAGGCCACAGCACACACACACTGATGTTAAACAATGAAAAGTGTTTGGCATGGAGGGGGAGCTTTCTCAAACCAGCCTTTGGGTTCATGTGCATTTGTTTAGAAAATGTACTTTCAAGGTATGCCATACTGTACTTTCTGTGTGGATAATACATACCAAACAAACAACAAGCTTCAGCCAGCTGTTTTAAGTCCCTCTGCCTTTAATTATACTTAAATCTATATCATAATCAAATAGTACATTTGCGCAATAAATAATTGGTGCCGTCAATGAGACTCCAATGGTCAGGGGAAATATCTTAACATATTCAGCCATCTCGAGCGTTTTAAAGATGCTAAACACAGCTATCGATATTTTCCTCAGCAGAGAGGAGAGGATCGGCTAGCTGACAGGGAGAGGAGGGGACGACAGCATTATTGACATTGAGCAACACGGGAGAGGTCAAGTTCAAGGGGCACTTCCAACCAATCAATACGCTAGGATGGGCAAAGGAAGATAATGGGGGAAAATCTCACCTCATTTGGAAATGTATTCATTATGGCTAACTGCATCTATTAGAAAAAATGGTATACATTCACCATGGCTCTATGGGCTCTTCTAAGGGGTGGGACAGTGCCTGCTTCCCAAATTGTACCCTATTCCCTATTGTAATTAGTGTACTACTTTTGACTAGGGCCCATGACTAGGGCCCATGAGCACTGTATAGGCAATAGGGTGCCATGTGGGAAGCACACTGCGCAGTAAGCAGAGGAGCCTAAATTCCTTCACTCTCTCTCTCTCTCTCTCTCTCTCCTAGTCCCCTCATCCAGATAGACCCACAGTAAACAGAGCTAAGAGCAGCATCCACCCAGCCATCTCGACACTCAATAACTCTTTCCGCCGGCACGCCCTCCATCCCTCCCTCCAGCCTATTTGTCCTCTACTCTTGTCCTTGACTCTAACACACACCAGCTGGCACACACTCAAGTAAAAAGACAGCAAAGATGATTACACATACCAGTGTGAGTGTCTGTCTGCTTTTGTGTTTGTGTGTGTATGTTTGTGTGTGTGCGCACATGCATGCGTGCATGTTTGGTGAGGGACAGAGGAGAGAGAGAAAGAGAGAGAGAGAGAGAGAGAGGGGGGAGTGGAGTAGAGTGGAGTAGAGAGAGAGGGGGGGGAGTGGAGTAGAGTAGAGAGAGAGAGAGGGAGAGAGGGAGAGTGGAGTAGAGTGTAGAGAGAGGGAGAGGAGTAGAGAGAGAGGGGGAGAGAGAGAGAGAGAGAGAGAGGGAGAGAGGAGTAGAGAGAGAGGGGGAGAGTGGAGTAGAGTAGAGTAGAGAGAGAGAGAGAGAGGGGTAGAGTGGAGTAGAGTAGAGAGAGAGAGAGAGAGAGAGGGAGAGAGGAGTAGAGAGAGGGGGGAGGGTGGAGTAGAGAGAGAGGGGGAGAGAGGAACTGTAGGCCTAGCTACAAAGGAATGCCTACAGTCGTACAGACAGTAAGTGAGATCAACTCCTCATGCTGCTGAACAACCTGTCATGTCACAGTGGGGAGGGTCGTTGCGGAAGAGAGTGGGGATGGTGGGACGGTGTGTGTGTGTGTGTGTGTGTGTGTGTGTGTGTGTGTGTGTGTGTGTGTGTGTGTGTGTGTGTGTGTGTGTGTGTGTGTGTGGGTGTGTGTGTGTGTGTGTGTGTGTGTGTGTGTGTGTGTGTGTATCTACAGTGGGGCAAAAAAGTATTTAGTCAGCCACCAATTGTGCAAGTTCTCCCACTTAAAAAGATGAGAGAGGCCTGTAATTTTCATCATAGGTACACTTCAACTATGACTGGTAAAATTAGAAAAGAAATCCAGAAAATCACATTGTAGGATTTTTTATGAATTTATTTGCAAATTATGGTGGAGAATAAGTATTTGGTCACCTACAAACAAGCAAGATTTCTGGCTCTCTCAGACCTGTAACTTCTTCTTTAAGAGGCTCCTCTGTCCTCCACTGATTAACTGTATTAATGGCACCTGTTTGAACTTCAGTATAAAAGACACCTGTCCACAACCTCAAACAGTCACACTCCAAACTCCACTATGGCCAAGACCAAAGAGCAGTCAAAGGACACCAGAAACAAAATTGTAGACCTGCACCAGGCTGGGAAGACTGAATCTGCAATAGGTAAGCAGCTTGGTTTGAAGAAATCAACTGTGGGAGCAATTATTAGGAAATGGAAGACATACAAGACCACTGATAATCTCCCTCGATCTGGGGCTCCACGCAAGATCTCACCCCGTGGGGTCAAAATGATCACAAGAACGGTGAGCAAAAATCCCAGAACCACACGGGGGGACCTAGTGAATGACCTGCAGAGAGCTGGGACCAAAGTAACAAAGCCTACCATCAGTAACACACTACGCCGCCAGAGACTCAAATCCTGCAGTGCCAGACGTGTCCCCCTGCTTAAGCCAGTACATGTCCAGGCCCGTCTGAAGTTTGCTAGAGAGCATTTGGATGATCCAGAAGAAGATTGGGAGAATTTCATAAGGTCAGATGAAACCAAAATAGAACTTTTTGGTAAAAACTCAACTCGTCATGTTTGGAGGACTAAAAATGCTGAGTTGCATCCAAAGAACACCATACCTACTGTGGGGCATGGGGGTGGAAACATCATGCTTTGGGGCTGTTCTTCTGCAAAGGTACCAGGACGACTGATCCGTGTATAGGAAAGAATGAATGGGGCCATGTATCGTGAGATTCTGAGTGAAAACCTCCTTCCATCAGCAAGGGTATTGAAGATGAAACGTGGCTGGGTCTTTCAGCATGACAATGATCCCAAACACACCGCCCGGGCAACGAAGGAGTGTCTTCGTAAGAAGCATTTCAAGGTCCTGGAGTGGCCTAGCCAGTCTCCAGATCTCAACCCCATAGAAAATCTTTGGAGGGAGGTGAAAGTCCATGTTACCCAGCAACAGCCCCAAAACATCACTGCTCTAGAGGAGATCTGCATGGAGGAATGGGCCAAAATACCAACAACAGTATGTGAAAACCTTGTGAAGACTTACAGAAAACATTTGACCTCTGTCATTGCCAAAAAAGGGTATATGACAAAGTATTGAGATAAACTTTTGTTATTGACCAAATACTTATAAATACCATAATTTGCATATAAATTCATTACGAATCCTACAATGTGATTTTCTGGATTTTTTTGTCTCATTTCATCTGTCATAGTTGAAGTGTATGAAAATTACAGGCCTCTCTCATCTTTTTAAGTGGGAGAACTTGCACAATTGGTGGCTGACTAAATACTTTTTGCCCCACTGTATGTATGTGTGTGTGCCCCGTGTGCGTGAGCGCGTGGTTGTGTGTGCGTGGTTGGGTAGAACATGAACCATATAGTGTTCAGACAGAGAAAGGCTGCTGTTTCAGTCTGTTTCAGTCTGTTTCAGTCTGTTTCAGTCTGTTTCAGTCTGTTTCAGTCTGTTTCAGTCTGTTTCAGTCTGCCAAACAACATAACGACTCATTCTGGCAGAAAAATATTAGCACCAGGGGAATATTTGGAACGTCTCAGCTGGAGAGTAATTAGGAGTTACCCTACAATGGCATGCTCCATGAAAGGATCAAAAAAGGAAGGTAGGGAAGTAAGAGATCCCTCTATACCTTCTCCTTTTGTCTCTCTGAGGGGTCTAGGTTGCAGCCAGAGATAAGGGGAGGGGAGGAGCATGAACATCAGCCGGGTCACTGTCTCTCTCCTCCAGATAGACATGTGTTGTGTCTGCTCAGCAGCAGGTGAGATACTGTACTCAGCTGTTTCTGGAGAAACGGGATTCAGTCCTGATTCAGTCCATGTACATGTCACTATGGTACCAATATAACATATTATCCAGGTCCCTGTATTCTGACCCAGCCATAATATGACATTTCAGAGTAAACTGTTAAACTAAACATAGAACATCAGCTAAATATTGAACAGGTGTCCCTTGAAAAGGAGATTTCGGATCTTACTGTGATTTTACCTGCATAAAGAAATAAGCTTGCCATGTATCAGGCAGACTATCAAAAGGGAGAGTGAGACACGGTAGATGAGGGTGTGTTCTCTAATAACAACAAGTAGTACATCCTTTGTAGCAAGCCAGCTAGAGTTACGTATTCATTTCAGAGTTGTACCTTTCCCCACCCCCACACCAGACACTGTGACTTCACACTACATGCAGGCCCAGATTAAGTTTAGAACCCTATCCAGTCAATTCAAACAAGGGACTTTGTGGTTTCAAGGAGTTACAATATTCAATATGGTTACATAATCTCCCTAGATCCAGTTGTTCAGAGACAATGTACAGAAGTACTGGTGGGGCCTGGAGATGAGATTGGGAGATAGACGTGGCATATTGTGTGTGTGTGTGTGTGTGTGTGTGTGTGTGTGTGTGTGTGTGTGTGTGTGTGTGTGTGTGTGTGTGTGTGTGTGTGTGTGTGTGTGTGTGTGTGTGTGTGTGTGTGTGTGTGTGTGTGAAGTGAACTCTTCCCCAGCATGTGTGTGAGTGGCTGTGTGTCTGATAAAGTGAGGGTAATGTGGTCTCATTAGGGGCTGAAGCAGAGGACACAGCGTGGGAAGAAGACAGAGCTGCTGCTAGACAGCAGCCAAAACCCCCTGGTTCTCATTACACATTAGACAAACCATGTCAGAGTAATACACTCTCACACGCACACACCCACGTGCAATTACACACACACACACACACACACACACACACACACACACACGGACTACACTGTACTCCACCAGCTCCTTCATCCCGTTATGGGGTATTTTTTGTACAAGTTTTTAAGAAACGCACAATGTAGCAGTTATTTGAGTGTGTGGACATTGGCCTTATACAGATTCCCTAACCTGGAATCATCCACCATTCACCTCCTACCCTTCAAAACATCTCAGTGAAGGAGAATAATGAGGACCCTCCCATCTCTCCCCCTTCCTTCTCTCTGTGATAAATGAATGACCAATGCCTTCATCGCTCAATAGAGAAATGTAATGTTATTGCTGGCTGCTAGTATACTACCACTGAACTGTCTACTGCCAAATGAGTCAAACGATGACCTCACTACTCCATACACCTCATTTTAACACACTACACCTACATTAATATTTTAACACACTACACCTATATTAATATTTTAACACACTACACCTACATTAATATTTTAACACACTACACCTACATGAATATTTTAACACACTACACCTACATTAATGTTTTAACCCACCACACCTACATTAATATTTTAACCCACCACCACACCTACATTAATATTTTAACCCACCACACCTACATTAATATTTTAACACACCACACCTACATTAATATTTTAACACACTACACCTACATTAATATTTTAACCCACCACACCTACATTAATATTTTAACCCACCACACCTACATTAATATTTTAACACACTATACCTACATTAATATCTTAACACACTACACTACACCTACATGAACATTTTAACCCACTACACCTACATGAATATTTTAACCCTCCAGTACTCGTAGAACAAGGGAACGTAGAAACATGTAAGAAAGGGATAGGTATTACTGCTATAATTCTCCAGGTGGATTTCACTAGGAATCAGAAGCAGAGCCACTCCAGGGAAACTACTTGAACATGCAGTAAAAAGTAATGAACTGCTGGCCTGTTGGTTGTAGTCACATCACATCTCCACCAAATTGCATTTTCAGGCACACATCTCCAGGACATGCGTCCCAACTGGCACCCTATTCCCTTTATAGTACACTACTTTTGGCCAGGGCCCAAGGGCTCTGGTCAAAAGTAGTACACTATTATAGTGAATAGTGTGCCATTTGGGAGGTACCCCAGGACATGCTGGGTGGTTTGATGCCTGCCTACCCACAATCCATCTAGCTGCTAAGCCAATTTTAATTTAAAGCTAATTAAGGGTCTGAAATGAACATTATGCATTAGATAAAACGGGTAGAATCCGCTGATTTTCCTGAGTATATATCTGCATCCCAAATGGTATCCCACTCCCTATGTAGTGCACTACTTTTGACCAGGACCCATAGCGTTCTGGTCAAACGTAGTGCACCATGTCGGAAAATGTAGCTTGCCGTTTAGGACGTGCCCTATGATTTTCAACAAAGGAGGAGGGAGAAAAGGAAAGAGAGAGAAAAGGAGAGAGATAAAACATTAGAACCCATTAGGATAGGAGTCATCTCACTACTAATGTTGAGTTAAATGGAAAGAATTAGTTCCTTCATTGTGTTAAATAGTCAGCGTTGATTTAGAAGGGGCCCTCTATCCATTACTACAAGAGATGTCAGGAGTGAGAAGGGACAGATAACAAAGGTGAAGCCTGCCTTCTACCTTCCCTCCATACCCCACACACACACACACACACACACACACACACACACACACACACACACACACACACACACACACACGCATGTGTGTGTATACATACAGACGAACACACCCCTGTGACAGACATTGGCCAGATTGATACAAATACACACATTCACACGGTTCAGACAGCATGCACCCTATCAGGGTTAGATTTACAGCGGATGGTGGGATGCTGGTTTATCATATTAACTTGATTTGATACATATTTACACAGAAGAGGATAGGAGTCAGAGGTTTATCACTGCTGTCCTGAATAGAGGGCTGCTGCTCACTGCACTGGAACACTGGAGTTAGAGGAGAAGAGCTGTAGATTAAAAGGAAACAGGAAGCAGACATGACCTACCACTGACTGATCATCAGGTACGGTATACTCTCCAGTAAGAGAGGTTATAGCACCACCACATCTTACAGAGGTACCTACTCTAATGTATCTTGTATTTTCATGTTGGTTAACTGTAATGTCATATTATTGTTATTATTTCATTTATTTTATTCTCTCTATTGTTCAATATGTACTGCTTATACATTCGTTCTTCCCTGTACTGTGTAATATGGTTATCTATCTTACTATGGTTGGTGGCACCTTAATTGGGGAGGACAGGCTCTTGGTAACGGCTGGAGTGGAATAAGTTAAATGGTATGAAATACATCAAACACATGGTTTCCATGGTTTCCATTTGTTTGATTCCATTCCATTAGCTCCATTCCAGTCAATATTATGAGCCGTCCTCCCCTCAGCAGCCTCCACTGGTTTATATAGTCATTCTTCCCTGTACTATGGTTATCTTAATATGCACAGCACATTCAGAAAGTATTCAGCCCTTGACCTTTTCCACATTTTGTTACGTTACAGCCTTATTTTAAAATGTTATCATCAATCTACACACAATACCCCATAATGACAAAGCGAAAACAGGTTTATGAAATATTTGCAAATGTATTAAAAATTAAAAACAAAAATACCTTATTTACATAACTATTCAAACCCTTTGCTTTGAGACTCAAATTTTAGCTCAAGTGGATCCTGTTTCCATGGATCATCCTTGAGATGTTTAAACAACTTGATTAGAGCCCACCTGGAGTAAATGAAATTGATTGGACATGATTTGGAAAGGCACACACCTGTCTACATAAGGTCCCACAGTTGACAGTGCATGTCAGAGCAAAAACCAAGCCATGAGGTCGAAGGAATTGTCCGTAGAGCTCCGAGACAGGGTTGTGTCAAAGCACAGATCTGGGGTAGGGTACCAAAAACATTCCTGCAGCACTACAACACAGTGGCCTCCGTCATTCTTAAATGGAAGAAGTTTGGAACCACCAAGACTCTTCCTAGAGTTGGCTGCCCGGCCAAACTGAGCCATCGGGGGAGAAGGGCCTTGGTCAGGGATGTGACCAAGAACCCGATGGTCACTCTGACAGAGCTCCGGAAGTCCTCTGTGGAGATGGGAGAACCTTCCAGAAGGACAACCATCTCTGCAGCACTCCACCAATCAGGTATTTATGGTAGAGTGGCCAGACGGAAGCCACTCCTCAGTAAAAGGCAAATGACAGCCCGCTTGGAGCTTGCCAAAAGGAACCTAAAGAACTCTCAAACCATGAGAAATAAGATTCTTTGGCCTGAATGCCAAGTATTAGTATTGTATTTATTATGGATCCATATTAGCTCCTGCCAAGGCAGCAGCTACTCTTCCTGGGGTCCAGAAAAATGAAGGCAGTTTATACAATTTTAAAAACATTACAATACATTCACAGACTGTGTCACATTTTGACCTTAGTTCCTTTGTTTTGTCTTTGTTTTAGTATGGTCAGGGCGTGAGTTGGTGTGGGCAGTCCAAAGCTGCCTGTCACGCCGGCGATGCCAGAATCGCCCTTCACTCCAGGACTGCCAGAGCCTTCCTCCTGCCCAGCGCTGCCGGAGTCTCCTGCCTGTCCGGCGCTGCCGGAGTCTCCCGTCCATTCGGGACCCGTGGCGAGGGTCCCCAGACCGAGGTCGGCGGCGAGGATCGCCGCTCATAAGAGGCCACGGGGGCGGTTGAGGAGGTGACAAAAACTATGGTGAAGTGGGGTCCACGTCCTGCGCCAGAGCCGCCACCGTGGACAGAAGCCCACCCAGACCCTCCCCTATAGGTTCAGGTTTTGCGGCCGGAGTCCGCACCTTTGGTGGGGGGGAATGTCACATTCTGACCTTAGTTCCTTTGTTTTGTCTTTGTATTAGTATGGTCAGTGCGTGAGTTGGGGTGGGCAGTCTGTTTGTTTTTCTATGTTTTTGTGTTCGGCCTAGTATGGTTCTCAATCAGAGGCAGGTGTCGTTAGTTGTCTCTGATTGAGAATCATACTTAGGTAGCCTTTTTCCATCTGGGTTTCGTGGGTATTTATTTCCTGTTTAGTGTTTGTCATTCACCTTACGGGACTGTTCATTTGTTGCTTATTGTTTTTGTTCAGTGTTCATTTTGCTTCATTAAATTATGAACACTTACCACGCTGCGTTTTGGTCCTCCGATCCTTCCCGCTACTCTTCCTCAGAAGAGAACGAGATCCTTTACAGACTGTGTGCCCTCAGGCCCCTACTCCACCACTACCACATATATACAGTACTAAATCCATGTGTACTTGTGTTATCGTGTGTGTTTCTGTTTGTGCTGCTTCACAGTCCCCCCTGTTTCATAAGGTGTTTTTTAAAATCTGTTATTTAAATCTAATTTTACTGCTTGCGTCAGTCACTTGATATGGAATAGAGTTCCATGTGGTCATGGTTCTATGCCGTACTGTGCACCTTCCATAGTCTGTTCTGGACTTGGGGTCTGTGAAGAGACCTCTTGTGGCATGTCTTGTAGGGTATGCATGGGTGTCCAAGCTGTGGGCCAGTAGTTCAGACAAACAGCTCGAAGCCTTCAAACTCTCATAAATACAAGCAGTGATGAAGTCGATCTCTCCTCCACTTTGAGCCATGAGAGATTGATATGCATATTAATGTTAGCTCTCCGTGTACATCCAAGGGCCAGCTGGGCTGCCCTGTTCTGAGCCAATTGTAATTTTGATAGTGTTGATAGTGTTAAGAAGGCAGAGCAGCGCTTTATTATCCCCATTTTTAGCTACTGTTGTATCAATATGTTTCGACCATGACAGTTTACAATCCAGGGTTACTCCAAGCAGTTTAGTCACCTCAACTTGCTCAATTTCCACATTATCTATTACAAGATTTAGTTGAGGTTTAGGGTTTAGTGAATGACTTGTCCCAAATACAATGCTTTTAGTTTTATAAATATTTAGGACTAACTTATTCCTTGCCACCCAAGCGTCACATCTGGAGGAAACATGGCACCATGAAGCATGGTGGTGGCTACGGTGAAGCATGGTGGTGGCAGCATGATGCTGTGGGGATGTTATTCAGCGGCAGGGACTGGAAGACTAGTCGGGATCGAGGGAAAGACGAACGGAGAAAAGTACAGAGATCCTTGATGAAAACCTGCTCCAGGGGGCACAGGGCATCAGACTGGGGCGAAGGATCGACCCTAGGCACACAGCCAAGACAACACAGAAGTAGCTTCGGGCCAATCTCTGAATGTCCTTGAGTTGCCCAGCCAGAGCCACTCAACTTGACTTGAACCCGATCGAACATCCTTAGAGAGACCTGAAAATAGCTGTACAGCAACGCTCCCCATCTAACCTGACAGAGCTTGAGAGGATCTTCAGAGAGGAATGGGAGAAACTCCCCAAATACAGGTGCACCAAGCTTGTAGCATCATACCCAAGAAGACTTGAGGCTATAATCGCTACCTAAAGTACTTAGTAAAGGGTCTGAATACGGAAATGTGATATTTACGTTTTTTTTATATATTTGCAAAAATGTACAAAAACCTGTTTTTCCTTTGTCATTATGGGGTATTGTGTTTAGGTTGATGAGGGGAAAAATGATTTAATCAATTTTAGAATACAGATGTAATGTAACAAAATGTGGAAAAAGTCAAGAGGTCTGAAACTTTCCTAATGTACTATAGACACAAACACACCATGATCCATTCATTTACAGTGGCAGCAGCCTCCTGAAGGTAAAACCAGGACTATAATGTTGTAGCTCTGAGCCCTCTGTGTACAGATAGATAGTGGTTTTATTAACACTACAATAACCTTGATGAATACATGCCCTCTGCAGTACTCTACTCCAGCTGATGTAAGTGTGTTGCAGAAAGAGATGGCACAGAACCCTAAAACACTTGCCCTTGATGGAACATTTTCTGAGATTTGGTGACTCTCTCTCTCTCTCTCTCGCTCTCTCTCTCTCAAAAGAAATAGCAATGGTGTTTCTCTCTTTCTCTCGAAAGAAAGAAATAGCAATGGTGTTTCTCCTGCAGAGAGATTGCTTCATTCCAGCATCCCCCACGAATGAGTTTAAAGTATTTTGTCCTGAATTGCATTAGGCAGTCTGAAATTAATCTACCATTACAAAGAGAATTTAAGACTCTACAGCTTTGAGGGTGGCTGCCATAAAATTGTTTA
Source organism: Oncorhynchus masou masou (assembly GCF_036934945.1). Lineage (NCBI taxonomy): Eukaryota > Metazoa > Chordata > Actinopteri > Salmoniformes > Salmonidae > Oncorhynchus > Oncorhynchus masou. Next base: position 18,173,504 of record NC_088243.1, read on the forward strand.
ACCGCTCTACTGAAAACATTTTATCATGTGTTAAATAGAGAACAGGCAGAATATGGCCGTTTCCTACAGCCAAGGCATCATTTTAGTATTGGCTTCCAGTATCCTGAGCATCATGTAAACAAGGAAACATTTCTGAGACAGAAACAGAGACAGCATGTCCAGATTCTAATGGTGAATATTAAGCTGATGCTGAGGACCTAATAGTACGCATGGTCTTAGATGCATATATCATCAACACCTATATAAGAAACATTAAGGAGGGATTAAAAATGACTACAAATAAAACATTATTCTGAAAAGGCAGGAATATAAGAAGCCTTATGAGCCAAATTGATGGGTGGACAAATTGAGAAGTGGGTCATGTCTTCTACAGTACAGTAGATGAGAAATGGGAGAGAAGAAGTAGCAGTTCTCAGATCAGCTGCATAATCAGCAGGAGCCCCCATACCCAGCCCTCGTCTCCAGCACTCCAGACCCCACACCCAGCCCTCATCTCCAGCACTCCAGACCCCACACCCAGCCCTCATCTCCAGCACTCCAGACCCCACACCCAGCCCTCATCTCCAGCACTCCAGACCCCACACCCTGCCCTCATCTCCAGCACTCCAGACCCCACACCCAGCCCTCATCTCAAGCACTCCAGACCCCACACCCAGCCCTCTAGCCCCCACACCCAGCCCTCCATCTCCAGCCCCCACACCCAGCCCTTGTCTCCAGCACTCCAGACCCCACACCCAGCCCTCATCTCCAGCACTCCAGACCCCACACCCAGCCCTCATCTCCAGCACTCCAGACCCCACACCCAGCCCTCATCTCCAGCACTCCAGACCCCACACCCAGCCCTCATCTCCAGCACTCCAGACCCCACACCCAGCCCTCATCTCAAGCACTCCAGACCCCACACCCAGCCCTCTAGCCCCCACACCCAGCCCTCCATCTCCAGCCCCACCAGCCCCCACACCCAGCCCTCATCTCCAGCACTCCAGACCCCACACCCAGCCCTCATCTCCAGCCCTCTAGCCCCCACACCCAGCCCTCATCTCCAGCACTCCAGACCCCACACCCAGCCTTCATCTCCAGCACTCCAGACCCCACACCCAGCCCTCATCTCCAGCACTCCAGACCCCACACCCAGCCCTCATCTCCAGCCCTCTCGCCCCCACACCCAGCCTTCATCTCCAGCACTCCAGACCCCACACCCAGCCCTCATCTCCAGCCCTCTAGCCCCCACACCCAGCCCTCATCTCCAGCCCTCTCGCCCCCAAACCCAGCCCTCCATCTCCAGCCCCCACACCCAGCCCTCCATCTCCAGCCCTTTAGCCCCCTCACCCAGCCCTCTAGCCCCCACACCCAGCCCTCCATATCCAGCCCCACCAGCCCCCTCACCCAGCCCTCCGTCTCCAGCCCCACCAACCCCCACACCCAACCCTCCATCTCCAGCCCTGTAGCCCCCTCACCCAGCCCTCCATCTCCATTCCTTTAGCCCCCACACCCAGCCCTCATCTCCAGCCCAGCCCTCCATCTCCACCCCTCTAGGCCCCACCCAGCCCTCCATCTCCAGCCCAACAGCCATCAAACCCAGCCCTTATCTCCAACCCCCACACCCAGCCCTCCAGACCCCACACCCTGCACTCCAGCCTCCACACCCAGCTCTCATCTCCAGCCTTCAAGCCCCCACACCCAGCCCTCCATCTCCAGCCCTCTAGCCCCCACACCCAGCCCTCCATCTCCAGCCCTTTAACCCCCTCACCCAGCCCTCTGTCTCCAGCCCTCCAGCCCCCACACCCAGCCCTCATCTCCAACCCCCACACCCAGACCTCATCTCCAGCCCTCTAGCCCCCACACACAGCCCTTCAGCCCCCACACCCAGCCCTCCAGCCCCCACACCCAGCCCTTCAGCCCCCACACCCAGCCCTCCAGCCCCCACACCCAGCCCAGCCCAGAGCAGCACCATGCCGCTGGGAGTAGAAGGAGACTCCTTTCCTAGCTGTCTGCTGGTTAGCACAGGGGGGAATATGCATGTCAACAAACACACTCGCCAGACGCTAGCTTGAATACCAGGGATGCTCCTCACATTTTCTCAGCTTACATTACAAGGTAATGAGGCGAATACAAACACGTCTCACGGGCCCTGGCCTCTCTGTGTGTAGCTCTGTTTTCCACCTAGCTACCAGCTGACTAATCAGAGGAGAAAAGCCTCCTTTTTCACTGTGTTTAACTTGAAATGGAGAAGTAAGGCTGCATTTACAAATGATATGTGAGGTAGTGAATGAGAGTGTCGTCTTAGTCCCCGCTACCCAGACATTGATGGGAGGAACCCAGAGGAACAGAGGGGAAATGAGCTGCCTGTTTAAAATGCACACGACCTCTCATGTATTGATTCAGGACAAGCCCATATACAGAGGTGACACAAGTTTCCTCTACCCTAATTAACCATCTGGAACATACATGTTCTCATCTTACTTAGTGTGCAGCACTCCTTGTGTCACACCTTAGAGCGCTTTTTATGTCTCTATTTTGGTTTGGTCAGGGTGCGATTTGTGTGGGCATTCTATGTTCTTTTTTCTATGTTTTATGAACACTTACCACGCTGCGCTTTGGTCCGATTCTCCCTCATCAGACGACGACGATGACCGTTACACCTTGGTTATGTCTTCCTTGTGTGTTTCGGAAATGGCACTCTATTCCCTATAAAGCTTAGTACTTTTGAGGAGGGCCCTATTTAAAAATAGTGCACTAGATAGTAAACAGGGTGCCATTCTGGACGCATCCCTTGAACGCCTACTAAAAACACAACACACATCTAAACAACACCACCAAATGTTCCTCTGAGAAGGGTGGTGCTTTATGTTTTGTTGTTTTTCTTTTAGCCGATTTAACACAGAGAAGAACCGTTACTCACAAAGAGAATAGAATGACAAGTTGTTTGAACATTAGACACAGTTCTGTGTTGTTCCAAACAAGCGTTAGATGATTTCAAACGAGGCCTTTATTGCACGGCTCTCGACACACAGTTTTCTCTTGAAGTTGCTAGGGAACAGGAGACTGGCGGTGATCTGAGCGTTAGAAGTGACTGACCTCCAGAAAGTGGTTTGTAATTGTTGTGATTATGCGCTTTGGAACGAGACAAAATTACTTCTGTTTTATCGAGTGGGGGTGTTGAGGGAGGGGTGTAGCCGATGTTGCCTAAACTAGGAGTAATTATGCGATGATGGTAAAAAAATGTAAAGCCCTCAAATAGTTCTGATTCACTGACCTATGGGTCGTGGTCAAAAGTAGTGCACTATATAGTGAATAGGATGCCATTTGGGACGCAAACCAACACTCAGTTATATAAGGTATGCAAAAAAATGGGTGAAAGCTAAACTGTAAAGGCTAATGAAAGGATAACATAAAGAGGTGGCTAGGCTAAATACTTCAGTTGGACTTTTTCCCAATGAAATCAAGTCCAGGCTTCTATTGTCTATTGCATAATTGCAGATGCATCACATACCGTGATGGTCAAATTATTGCTATGTGACTTGAGGCAAGTGCTTGCTGCATGACGACTTTTAATTTTGAAGAGTTCGTTTTTCATGCCAGTACGTAATGTGTTGCAACAAACAGCCTCAAAATCAACAATGTTATAAAACTGTATTTCCAGCTGTATTTTCTCTCTAGCCTCCAGATGAAAAACTGCAGTGTTGTTTACTAGGAGTGTTGTTTATTCGGAATGTTTCCTCTGAGTGTTGTTTATTCGGAGTGTTTCCTCTGAGTGTTGTTTATTCGGAGTGTTTCCTCTGAGTGTTGTTTATTCGGAGTGTTTCCTCTGAGTGTTGTTTATTCGGAGTGTTGTTTACTAGGAGTATTGTTTATTCGGAATGTTTCCTCTGAGTGTTGTTTATTCGGAGTGTTGTTTACTAGGAGTGTTGTTTATTCGGAGTGTTTCCTCTGAGTGTTGTTTATTCGGAGTGTTTCCTCTGAGTGTTGTTTATTCGGAGTGTTGTTTACTAGGAGTGTTGTTTATTCGGAATGTTTCCTCTGAGTGTTGTTTATTCGGAGTGTTTCCTCTGAGTGTTGTTTATTCGGAGTGTTGTTTACTAGGAGTGTTGTTTATTCGGAATGTTTCCTCTGAGTGTTGTTTATTCGGAGTGTTTCCTCTGAGTGTTGTTTATTCGGAGTGTTGTTTACTAGGAGTGTTGTTTATTCGGAATGTTTCCTCTGAGTGTTGTTTATTCGGAGTGTTTCCTCTGAGTGTTGTTTATTCGGAGTGTTTCCTCTGAGTGTTGTTTATTCGGAGTGTTGTTTACTAGGAGTGTTGTTTATTCGGAATGTTTCCTCTGAGTGTTGTTTATTCGGAGTGTTTCCTCTGAGTGTTGTTTATTCGGAGTGTTGTTTACTCGGAGTGTTGTTTACAAGATTTACTGTCACTCAGAGCATAGCAACACAGGCAGCGTTTTCTCTTTATCTTATTTTTTATTTATTTATTACTTTTACCCCTTTTTCTCATTAATTTCGTTGTATCCAATTGGTAGTTATAGTCTTGTCTCATCACTGCAACTCCTGTACGGATTCGGGAGAGACGAAGGTCGAGAGCCGTGAATTCTCCGAAACACAACGCAGCCAAGCTGCTTCTTGACACAATGCCCACTTAAGCCAGCCGCACCAATGTGTCGGAGGAAACACTGTGTACCTGGCGACCATGTCAGTGTGCACTGCGCCCAGCCTGCCACAGGAGTCACTAGTGCACGATGGGACAAGGACATACCTGCTGGACAAACCCTACCCTAACCCGGACAATTGTGCGCCGCCCCATGGGTCTCCCGGTCGCGGCCGGCTGCGACAGAGCCTGGACACGAATCCAGAATATCTAGTGGCACAGCTACAGTGCCTTAACCTGGGCACAGTGCCTTAGACCACTGCACCACTCGGGAGGCCCTCCCTTTTTCTTTTTAAATAAATGTAAATAAATTCTGCTTATTTCCACGTGTGCATGCTGACATCCTCCTGCCCTGTTTGTAGCGAGGACCAACTAACAAGTGCAGTTTACACCAAATGTACATTTAAAAGGGGTTTGCAATGTGCAATGTAAAATAAGTGTAAATTCTGGGAATATCAGCTGTGAAATCAATTGAGGTGCTCTGCTCTCTCCATGGCAGGCAGAACTGGGTCTAACCTTGGCCTTTCAGCCACAGCTACAGGCTACTTCAAAATGCAATTAGTGTGATTTCACATTCACCAAGAGCTGAATAATTTCATGTAATTTCTGCCACACTGGTAGAGGCCAAGTTTTGCTTGAAAGCATCCCCTGATATCTCCCTTCTCCACCCAACCCAGACCCCTGTTTGTTTCTCCATGTTGCCTCTTTCCTCTCTCTGTCATCTTTTCCTCTGAAAGACTTGCCCTTGGTAGTGTTAGTTCCACTTTTCTGGGCTCCGTTATTTACTTAACAAATAAGGAATACTCAAAATGTGCACTTATAAATCATATTTGAATCAAAAATACAGCTGCAGACAGAAGTCAAAGATCCAACATCAAACATACAACTGATGTCCCTCATGAGTTCTGCAAATTAGGAAAAGTCCAAGTTGCTTTTAATATGCTTGCAGTCAACCCCTAGTGATGTAACTGCATACGTCAACACCTTCTACTCATGAGACCAAGCCCATGCATATACAGTTGTCCTAACTTGCAGGAGAGACAATAGTTCCAGTGTTTTCTAAGGGCTCAACAGTAATTTTCCACCCCCCAAGTTGCTTTATAGTGGTGGTATGTCTGACTAGTCTCTTATCTCTTTCACTCCCCTGCAGGGTTCTGTGTTTAATCTCTTTTAGCCTTGAGGCGCTTTCTCACAGACACCCTGTTTTGATTGCAATAACTCACACATCTCTCAGACCATTTTTTTTTATAAGAGGGAAAGACTTGAACATAACTGGGAGACAATATTACACCTTATAATGAATATATACAGTATATCACAAGTGAGTACACCCCTCACATTTTTGTAAATATTTGAGTATATATTTTCATGTGACAACACTGAAGACCTAAACCTAAACCCTATTGAGCATCTGTGGGGAATCCTCAAACGGAAGGTGGAGGAGTACAAGGTCTCTAACATCCACCAGCTCCGTGATGTTGTCATGGAGGAGTGGAAGAGGACACCAGTGGCAACCTGTGAAGCTCTGGTGAACTCCATGCCCAAGAGGGTTAAGGCAGTGCTGGAAACTGATGGTAGCCACACAAACATTGACACTTTGGGCCCAATTTAGACATTTTCACTTAGGGGTGTACTCACTTTTGTTGCCAGCGGTTTAGACATGTATGGCTGTGTGTTGAGTTATTTTGAGGGGACAGCTAATTTACACTGTTATACAAGCTGTACACTCACTACTTTACATTGTATCAAAGTGTCTTTTCTTCAGTGTTGTCACATGAAAAGATATACTCAAATATTTACAAAAATGTGAGGGGTGTACTCACTTTTGTGATATACTGTATATCGCTAATCTATAGTCCAGGACCCTATAAAGTAGTGGGGGAGTGGTCTTAAAGCCCTTCCCCTTCTATGAATACAACATAAGCATAATCAATTATTATAATACATTAAACATTTGGTGCAGCCCTATCATGACGCCAAGTTGACCCCATCAGTAGAAAGTTAGCTGAGTTTGATCTCTCTCTCTCCCACCTTCTGGCCTCTCCCTCCTTTCCTCTCTCCTGCACACTGGTGATAATTTGGGAACCTTGTAGAAACATTGTCCTAATTACATGGGGCTTAGTACACGCTGTCCCCTCTATCCAGCAGCCCCTCCAACACAGTCCCAGAGGGGACCTGTGGCCGCCATGCACTGGGTTACCCCCCTACCCACACCACCGTCACTCTGACTAATTTCATCTTAGTACAGTGCTGTCAGACATCTCCGCTGTCTCGGGGCTTGTAATCGATTAGCTGAATGGCTCTATACTACAGGAGCAGCCTGCCAGGCAGAAGGGGATTGGGACAAACAGACAGTTTAAAGGACAGGTTTACAACAAATCCAGAAAACAATGAATTTCTGAATCATGAATTCACTGGCAACGGAGCAGAGCGAGGCCTGCATGCTGTAACATCATGAGTCGTGAGACCCATTTTTGCAGCTCACACTGGTAGAGCACTGGAATCACAGCTAGCGAACACGACTACAGTAGAACCAAGCCTGTCCAGTTCCCAGAGTAGAGTAGATATAACGTTAAATTGAACCCTGGCTCACTCATGCAGTGTCACATGACCATGGTAATATACTGTTGGTATGAAGGACCGCAGTAACTGTATAGCTGGGATTGTTGATGATGATACACACTAAGATTGTAATAAAAATGTAATTATACTGCACATCATATCTATGTTTGTTTATAACAAAAAAAGACACTAACCAATCAATCATTTTTATAAGAATGGTTAAGGGCATTCTGTCACGTCCTGACCTTAGTTCCTTTTTATGTCTCTATTTTGGTTTAGTCAGGGCGTGAGTTGGGGTGGGCATTCTATGTTTTTCATTCTGTTTTGTTCTGTGTGTTGTATTTCTATGTGTTTGGCCTGGTATGGTTCCCAATCAGAGGCAGCTGTCAATTGTTGTCTCTGAATGAGAACCAAACTTAGGTAGACTGTTTCCACCTGGGTTTGTGGGTAGTTGCTTTCTGTTTTTCACCTTACAGGACTGTTTTGTGGCGTTCACTCGCCTCGTTGTTTTTTGTCATTCAGTGGTCAGTTTATTTAATTAAATTTACTATGAACACTTACCACGCTGCGTGTTGGTCCGATGATTCCTATTCCTCATCGTCAGACGAAGAGGAGCGCCGTTACACATTCATACTATCTGGTCAGGGTGTGATGGGGCGGTAATAATAATAATACAAGTCATATTATTGACTATAGCATTTTCCATGTAATGTGCACTGCAGGGACTAGAGCAATGCATTGTCTATGTATTATATACTGTACAATGCATTGTTGAAGATCTAAGCAATTTAATGAGGTAGCTGTTACTGGTCCACTAATGGGTGTGTGGGTGTTTGTTTACAGCACTGTTGTTCTGAAGGTGGGCGGGCGACAAAGTAGTCAGTTAAGGTGATCTTTCTGTCTGTGTACACATCTACAGTCCCAGAGATAACCCTGGTTGAACTTAGTCATGTCATGCATTTTCATTAACTTGTAAGTACATCAAGAGCATTAGGCCTGCCCATAAATACACATTCCAATCAGATATCGACACCTGTAGAACAGAAATACACTGAACAATATAAACGCAACATGCAACAATTTCAAAAATTAAAGGAAATCGGTTAATTGAAATACATTCATTAGGCCATAATCTATGGATTTCACAAGACTGGGAATACATATATACATTTGTTGGTAACAGATACCTTGAAAAAAAGCTAAAAAGAAAAGGTCCTGTCACGTCCTGACCTGAGATATCTCTGTTTCCTTTATATTTTGGTTAGGTCAGGGTGTGACTAGGGTGGGTATGCTAGTTTTTGTATTGTCTAGGTTTTTTTGTATGTCTAGGGTTTTTGTAGGTGATTTGTATGTCTATGGTGGTCTGATATGGTTCCCAATCAGGGGCAGCTGTTTATTGTTGTCTCTGATTGGGGATCATATTTAGGTAGCCATTTCCCTTTGGTGTTTGTAGGATCTTGTCTATGTGTAGTTGCCTGTCAGCACTCGTTTGTATAGTTTCACGTTTCATTTTGTTATTTTGTTTGTTCAGTATTTCATTCTTTAAATAAATAAGAATGTACGCATACCACGCTGCGCCTTGGTCCGATCATTATAACGAATGTGACAGGTCCGTGGATCAGAGAACCTGGTGTGACCACCATTTGCCTCATGCAGCGTGACATATCCATTCACATAGAGTTGATCAGGCTGTTGATTGTGGCCTGTGGAATGTTGTCCCACTCCTTTTCAATGACTGTGCGAAGTTGTTGGATATTGGTGGGAACAAGCTGTCATACATGTCGATTCAGAGTATTACAAACATGCTCATTGGGTGGCATGCCTGGTGAGTATGCAGGCCAAGGGAGAACTGGGAAATGTTCAGTTTCCAGGAATTGTGTACAGATCCTTGCAACATGGGGCCATGCATTATCATGCTGAAACAGTGATGGTGGCAGATGAATGGCACGACAATGGATATCAGGATCTCGTCACAGTATCTCTGTGCATTCAAATTGCCATTTACAAAATGCAATTGTGCTCATTGTCCTTAACTTATGCCTGCTCATACCATAACCCCACCGCCACCATGGTGCACTCTGTTCACAACGTTGACATCAGCAAACTGCTTGCCCACATTACTTGCCTACTTGAGACATCTGTGGCATTATGTTGAGTGAAAAAACTGCACATTTTAGAGTAGCCTTTAATTGTCCCAAGCACAAGATGCACCTGTGTAATGATCATGCTGTTTAATCATCTTCTTGATATGCTCAATGGTGACCTGTCATTCAGGGCAGGTGGGGCAGAACTCCACTTGTTTTGAGAACCACATTTCTTGCACGAAAATATATTTATAAAAAATGTTATTTTGACATGTGTCACATATCAGTTTGCAAACAATGTAAAAAATATATAATTAAGTTAATAAAGCCACATGCAACCATGGTCTTTTTGTTTGTTTTCTTGAGTAAGGCAGCTCCAAAATAAAGGTGTTTCAGCCTACAGTAGCTCAGAGCTTTCTGTGGTGGTGGGGCGGGCCAGCAGAAAATAGGAGCATTGCGCCGTGATTGGCTCAGTATTCTGTCACTCGTTGGGACCTTGCGCAATCGCCTAGCTTCAGTCCTTTAGTAACGGTAGACATCCAAAATGTCAGCCCTTTGGGTCCTACCATAGTGTTATATTACAATTGCCTTTCCAAGAAGGCTCACGGTCATTGGCCACAGAAATGACGTCAAATCATGTTATATGTACAGTAGCTTTGATTGGACTGATCATGTCAACATCATACTTTCACAATCCTAGCTAGCAGTCATCATCGTGAATCAAGTCTGCTGGAAAATTATTTTTAATCCTTGTCATATAAAGAGAAATAATGGAGAGAAAATATAGATAAAATGTATCGGTGTTCTTCGGCCATTGGACATAAACGTTACACAAGTTGGAAATAGCAAATTCAACAATGATATGTTTGGGAGGAATCGGTGACAGTGGCTAACCGCATATTGCAACTGGGAAGTCAGACTGGGAAAATACATTTTGAAAGGTCATCCAATTGTAAATCTTTTTCTTTGATGACAAAATTTGCCAACAAAGGATTTAACAAGGTGAGTCCAAAAAGGTACTGTATGCTGCTGTAAAAATGATGTAATATGCCAGGGTGGTATGGTCAGCCATATCAGCTATGTTTTTTAAAAGGCAGTAAATGAGGCTGAATGAACTGTTTCGCTGCCAGACAAGGCTCCATTGATAGCCAGGTGTAGTGGTGGTGCTGAAAAAAAAGCTCTGCTGTTGGGACAGATTTATGTTGGCCCGAAAAGTCATCGTTATACAATTAATGCATTGTTTAGTGTTGTGTAGTTGCTTTGCTGGCATGCGTCTTAACATTCTTTGGGGGGGGGGGTTTGCCCCACCAAGATTTACATGCTAAAATCGCCACTGGATATGCCACAAGTGTCAGGTGGATGCATTGTCTTGGCAAATGAGAAATGCTCACTAACAGAGATGTAAACAAATTTGTGCACAACATTTGATAGAAATAAGATTTTTGTACATATGGAACATTTTTGGGATCTTTTATTTACACTCATGAAATATGGGACCAACACTTTACATGTTGCGTTTATATTTTTGTTCAGTGTAATTTACAAACTAAAACGCCTGGATGATTAGGAGGGGAATGAAAGAGACTGATACATCGAAGAAGATGTGAGTAGTCTGGGCGAGAGGAGAGAGCCAACAGACAGTCCACTTTAGAAAGTGTCCACAGAATTGATTTAACAAGTTTAATGTGTGCATTAATGTGGGACGATTACTGGTCCTAAGCTCCAGTGATGATATTTGTTTGACTGGCAAAATACTGCTCTTTAGAGTGCATCAACGGTAAAATTGCAGAGAAAATACTATTACAACTTGTTGCTGGTAAATTGGAACCAAACGTTGTCTATATTTCAATGATTAGTTACCCCAAGAAATAAAGCGATTTTGTACAGGCTCAATCACAGAGAGAGAGAGATGAAAACCGTCTTATTACGCCCTAAGAAACACAAAGCCGTTCTTTGTTTTTATATTCAGCCATTTTCAAGAAACTGTCAATGGAGTACTTTCTTTTTCCATTTGGTTTGGGTTCCTCAGGCTTTTCCTGTCCAAGGTAAGACAAAATAATCATCATGCATCTTGTATGTAGTTGTGTCATTTCGCAATGCCTGTTTGGGTTTTACTTTTTAATCTATCTGAGTCACTTAGGGATCCTGTGTAAGATGTTAAGATGTTACTTTCTTCAAGAATGTAAATAGGTTTCAAATAATAAAATAAATGAATGAAATGAATGAAATGAAATGAATGAAAATAATAGATTATATTATATAGTATGTCTAGTTGACGAAAGGGAGGGAGCTCCAGCTTTTCGTTATGGGCCTGGGCCCTATCCTGATGAGGAGAGGTGATACCTGGGCCCTATCCTGATGAGGAGAGGTGATACCTGGGCCCTATCCTGATGAGGAGAGGTGATACCTGGGCCCTATCCTGATGAGGAGAGGTGATACCTGGGCCCTATCCTGATGAGGAGAGGTGATACCTGGGCCCTATCCTGATGAGGAGAGGTGATACCTGGGCCCTATCCTGATGAGGAGAGGTGATACCTGGGCCCTATCCTGATGAGGAGAGGTGATACCTGGGCCCTATCCTGATGAGGAGAGGTGATACCTGGGCCCTATCCTGATGAGGAGAGGTGATACCTGGGCCCTATCCTGATGAGGAGAGGTGATACCTGGGCCCTATCCTGATGAGGAGAAGTGATACCTGGGCCCTATCCTGATGAGGAGAGGTGATACCTGGGCCCTATCCTGATGAGGAGAGGTGATACCTGGGCCCTATCCTGATGAGGAGAAGTGATACCTGGGCCCTATCCTGATGAGGAGAGGTGATACCTGGGCCCTATCCTGATGAAGAGAGGTGATACCTGGGCCTGGGCCCTATCGTGATGAGGAGAGATGATATCTGGGCCTGGGCCCTATCGTGATGAGGAGAGATGATATCTGGGCCTGGGCCCTATCCTGATGAAGAGAGGTGATACCTGGGCCTGGGCCCTATCGTGATGAGGAGAGGTGATACCTGGGCCCAGTAAAACTGGCCTTCTTAGACTAGTTGAGTATCAGGAACATCAGCATTTGGGGGTTAGATTACAGGCTCAAAATGGCCAGGAACAAATAACTTTCTTCTGAAACTCGACAGTCTATTCTTGTTCTGAGAAATTAAGGCTATTCCATGCGAGAAATTACAAAGTAACTGAAGATCTCGTACAATTATTTGTACTACTGCCTTCATAGAACATTTTACAAAGGTATGCCATACCCTGTGGACGGCGCTTAATTAGAGCCAATTTCCTCCTTCAACATGCACGCCTTTGTGCAAGGAGGAGCAGGAGGAGCACTGCCAGAGCCCTGCAAAATGACCTCCAGCAGGCCACAAATGTGCATGTGTCTGCTCAAACGGTCAGAAACAGACTCCATTCGGGTGGAATGAGGGTCCGACGTCCACAGGTGGGGGTTGTGCTTACAGCCCAACACCGTGCAGGACGTTTGGCATTTGCCAGAGAACACCAAGATTGGCAAATCTTGGCGCCTTGTGCTCTTCACAGATGAAAGCAAGTTCACACTGAGCACATGTGACAGAGTCTGGAGACGCTGTGGAGAACGTTCTGCTGCCTGCAACATCCTCCAGCATGACCTGTTTGGCGGTGGGTCAGTCATGGTGTGGGGTGGCATTTCTTTGGGGGGCCGCACAGCCCTCCATATGCTCGCCAGAGGTAGCCTGACTGCCATTAGGTACCGAGATGACATCCTCAGACCCCTTGTGAGACCATATGCTGGTGCGGTTGTCCCTGGGTTCCTCCTAATGAGCATGCCCAGGCGTTGTAGGGAGGTCATACAGGCACGTGGAGGCCACACACACTACTGAGCCTCATTTTGACTTGTTTTAAGGACATTACATCAAAGTTGGCTCAGCCTGTAGTGTGGTTTTCCACTTTAATTTTGAGTGTGACTCCAAATCCAGACCTCCATGGGGGTTGATACATTTGATTTCCATTGATAATTTTGTGTGATTTTGTTGTCAGCACATTCAAATATCTAAAGAAAAAAGTATGTACCAGTCAAAAGTTTGGACACACCTAATTATTCAAAGGTTCTTCTTAATTACAAAGGTACTACTTTCTACATTGTAGAATAATAGTTAAGACATCAAAACTATGAAATAACACATGGAATCATGTTGTCATCCAAAAAGTTGTCAGCCAAAAAGTAGCCACCCTTTGGGGTGACACTGATGACAAGGGATGACACTGGAGAGGAGAAGCAAGTACGGGGAGTCAAACGTTTTATTGGGAAAGGACAGCGTCAACACACGGGTAACACACACGAATTACAATCAATGCAGTAGCGGGAACAGAGCAGGGGAACTGACAAATATAGGGGAGGTAATAAACAGGTGATTGGGTGAGTCCAGGTGAGTCCAATATTGCTGATGCGTGTGACGAGGGAAGGCAGGTGTGCCTAAATGATGGTGTCAGGAGTGTGTAATGTAGGGCAGCCTGGCGCTTGGGAGCAGGAGTGACAGCTATGATGACAGCTTTGCACACTCTTGGCATTCTCTCAACTAGCTTCATGAGGAATGCTTTTCCAACCGTCTTGAAGGAGTTCCCACATATGCTGAGCCCTTTTTGGCTGCTCTTCCTCCACTGCGGTCCAACTCATCAATATATATGTCACGTTCTGACCTTTATTTCCTTTGTTTTATATTCATTATTTAGTATGTTCAGGGCGTGAGTTGGGGTGGGCAGTCTATGTTTGATTTTCTATGATTTGGTGATTTCTATGTTTCGGCCTAGTATGGTTCTCAATCAGAGGCAGATGTCATTAGTTGTCTCTGATTGAGAATCATACTTCGGTAGCCTGGGTTGCACTGTTTGTTTGTGGGTGATTGTCTATGTCGATTGCTTGTTTCAGCACAGTTCGCATTAGCTTAACGGTTGTTATTTCGTTTATTGTTTTTGTATAGTGTTTCAGTGTTCAGTATTTTCTTTATTAAAATTCATGATGAACACATACCACGCCGCATTTTGGTCCTCCGATCCTTCTCGCCTCTCCTCTTCAGATGAAGAGGAGGACGACCGTGACAATATATGTATATACTGTAATTCTGCGGCCATAGTGCATACTTTGTCCCATGCAAACCCTGCATGATGTCAAAATGTATGTATGTCTTTGTGAATGGCATCATTTCACTTTTGCCACAACTTTATGATGCAGACTAAGGGGATTTTTTATCTGCACCAAAACTAGACTGAGAAGGTTGCATTACACTGAGAGCCTACAGAAAGCTGTGTAACATCCAAAGCCATGCAAATTCCAGCAGACCAGTCAGCTAGGCTACAGACAAAAAAACAACAAACCACTCGTTGACAGAGCTTAATTAAGGGATCTGCATAATTTGAAAAAGCCATAGCACCCAAAACAATTATAATACAAAAAGTTGAAAATCAAACTGCTGCCTTGATGTTGATAGCATTTAATGGCAACAGCTCCTTTACAGCGTTAGAGAGTATGTTTCTGGCATATTGTTGCCACGGCACAGAGAGGAGATGCGGAAATGAACACTGATCACTGTTGCGTTAAACCAAATCAGAGGAAAAAGGAGGGGTGGATATTCTAGTTGTGACGATTAGACTGCTGTTCTCTCAGTTCTCTCAGTTCTCTCAGTCTACTAAGAGGCATCTCCTTCACAGATGAAACCCCAAAACAAGTCGTCGGAGAAGAAAATAAATGTATTAATCAGGAGAACATGCTCCTCCTGACCTCAGCTAAACAATGGGGATCAACACCTATAAATAGAGGGTTTAGAAGACTTCTCCAGACGCTTCATCAGTAATTGGCTTGGTGTGTTGTTCTGAGAGTACAAAGTGGTACAGGACTACACAGTATATGCATCCTAAATGGCACACTATCCCCTATATAGTCCACTACTTTTCACCAGGGCCCATAGGGTTTAGGTTAACTGTATGCCACTACAGCATGTAGGGAATAGAGGTGCCATTTGGGAAATGCACAACGATATTATTGGCATCGTCCGTTTAGCCTCGTCTAATGTCACAGAATACATATACATATCTAACCATAAATCTCGGTTGTTGATGTCTGGAAGAAAGTACAGTAAGTTCTTTCTTCTTTTCTCTTCCAAGGTTTAATTTGAGTTGGACTATTTTAGTCATCAAAACGTTGCTTACAAATTTAGGCGGAGAATTCAAAGCAGCGAACACTCAGCATCAACATGCTAGTTACTTGTGGCGAAGGATGCGGCTTTCTCAACTGTCTACCTGTTCATCCATCCCCCCACTGTGGCCTTTCAGAAGAGCTACTGGTACTCACTCCTCCCTGCCTGACTCACACCAACATGTCCATGGGTGATGCTCTCTCCTCTCCTCTCCCTGCCTGACTCACACCAACATGTCCCTGGGTGATGCTCTCTCCTCTCCTCTCCCTGCCTGACTCACACCAACATGTCCCTGGGTGATGCTCTCTCCTCTCCTCTCCTGCCTGACTCACACCAACATGTCCCTGGGTGATGCTCTCTCCTCTCCTCTCCCTGCCTGACTCACACCAACATGTCCCTGGGTGATGCTCTCTCCTCTCCTCTCCCTGCCTGACTCACACCAACATGTCCCTGGGTGATGCTCTCTCAACTCCTCTCCCTGCCTGACTCACACCAACATGTCCCTGGGTGATGCTGTCTCCTCTCCTCTCCTCTCCCTGCCTGACTCACACCAACATGTCCCTGGGTGATGCTCTCTACTCTCCCTGCCTGACTCACACCAACATGTCCATGGGTGATGCACTCTCCTCTCCTCTCCCTGCCTGACTCACACCAACATGTCACTGGGTGATGCTCTCTCCTCTCCTCTCCCTGCCTGACTCACACCAACATGTCCCTGGGTGATGCACTCTCCTCTCCTCTCCCTGCCTGACTCACACCAACATGTCCCTGGGTGATGCTCTCTCCTCTCCTCTCCCTGCCTGACTCACACCAACATGTCCATGGGTGATGCACTCTCCTCTCCTCTCCCTGCCTGACTCACACCAACATGTCCCTGGGTGATGCTGTCTCCTCTCCTCTCCCTGCCTGACTCACACCAACATGTCCCTGGGTGATGCTGTCTCCTCTCCCTGCCTGACTCACACCAACATGTCCCTGGTTGACAATGACAATAATGCTGCCATGTCATGGCTATGCTGGCGAGGCCACTCCGAGTCCAATGCCCTATATAGTGCACTACTTTTGACAAGACCCATAGGGAATGTAAGGAATAGGATGCCATTTAGGATGCACACCCAATGAGCTTGGCCTCCGCCACCGGCCTTGTTATCACTACCTATTGGAGGGCAGGTGCAGTCAATTCACCTTTGTCCTCTTTCTTAATCTGCACAGGTCAAATAATATCAACACCACAACATTTTAGTGAGGCAAAGAGAGAGAGAGAAAGAGAGAGAGAGCGAGAAAGAGAGCGAGAGAGAGAAAATGCTTTCGGAGAGGGTTGTTATCAGAGAGGGACTTATTATAGATATTAATAAATGAAGCTGGTGACCGAAAACTGTTAGTCATGCTTTGAGATGGCAATAGCTAAATGCTTCACGCATGAATTGTCTGGTTTTTCAGACCCCTGCCAATGTATTTTCTATCTCCACCCGCATCCCCCACCAACTCCCCCCGGTATATGCTCTTTAAATTGTAGAAATACATTGGTTTCAATATGAGGGTCTTTGAGACAGCAAGCAAACAGTGTTTAAACCCTGGCTATTGAGGTGCAGAAATGGTGCGATTAGGTTGGATGATTAAGGGAGTCATTTGTATCCTGAAAGATAGGGAGGAACCGTCACAAACAGAGCCCTCTCTGACCTTCCCCTGAAGGTCACCTTCTCTCTCTCTCTCTCTCTCTCTCTCTCTCTCTCTCTCTCTCTCTCAATTAAATTCAATTCAATTCAAGGGGCTTTATTGGCATGGGAAACATGTGTCAACATTGCCAAAGCAAGTAAGGTAAACAATAAAAATTAACAGTAGACATCACACATACAGAAGTTTCAAAACAATAAAGACATTGAAAATGTCATATTATATATATATATACAGTGTTTTTACAAGGTACAAATTTGAAAGGACACAAGATAAAATAAATAAGCATAGATATGGGTTGTATTTACAATGGTGTTTGTTCCTCACTGGTTGCCCTTTTCTCGTGGCAACAGGTCACAAATCTTGCTGCTCTGATGGCACACTGTGGAATTTCACCCAGTAGATATGGGAGTTTTTCAAAATTGGATTTGTTTTCAAATTCTTTGTGGATCTGTGTAATCTGAGGGAAATATGTCTCTCTAATATGGTTATACATTGGGCAGGAGGTTAGGAAGTGCAGCTCAGTTTCCACCTCATTTTGTGGGCAGTGAGCACATAGCCTGTCTTCTCTTGAGAGCCATGTCTGCCTACGGCGGCCTTTCTCAATAGCAAGGCTATGCTCGCTGAGTCTGTACATAGTCAAAGCTTTCCTTAATTTTGGGTCAGTCACAGTAGTCAGGTATTCTGCCGCTGTGTACTCTCTGTGTAGGGCCAAATAGCATTCTAGTTTGCTCTGTTTTTTTGTTAATTCTTTCCAATGTGTCAAGTAATTATCTTTTTGTTTTCTCATGATTTGGTTGGGTCTAATTGTGCTGCTGTCATGGGGCTCTGTAGGGTGTGTTTGTGTTTGTGAACAGAGCCCCAGGACCAGCTTGCTTAGGGGACTCTTCTCCAGGTTCATCTCTCTGTAGGTGATGGCTTTGTTGTGGAAGGTTTGGGAATCGCTTCCTTTTAGGTGGTTATAGAATTTAACAGCTCTTGATAATTAGTGGGTATCGGCCTAATTCTGCTCTGCATGCACTATTTGGTGTTCTACGTTGTACACGGAGGATATTTTTGCAGAATTCTGCGTGCAGAGTCTCAATTTGGTGTTTGTCCCATTTTGTAAAGTCTTGGTTGGTGAGCGGACCCCAGACCTCACAACCATAAAGGGCAATGGGCTCTATGACTGATTCAAGTATTTTTAGCCAAATCCTAATTGGTATGTTGAAATTTATGTTCCTTTTGATGGCATAGAATGCCCTTCTTGCCTTGTCTCTCAGATCGTTCACAGCTTTGTGGAAGTTACCTGTGGCGCTGATGTTTAGGCCAAGGTATGTATAGTTGTTTGTGTGCTCTAGGGCAACAGTGTCGAGATGGAATTTGTATTTGTGGTCCTGGTGACTGGACCTTTTTTGGAACACCATTATTTTGGTCTTACTGAGATTTACTGTCAGGGCCCAGGTCTGACAGAATCTGTGCATAAGATCTAGGTGCTGCTGTAGGCCCTCCTTGGTTGGTGACAGAAGCACCAGATCATCAGCAAACAGCAGACATTTGACTTCAGATTCTAGTAGGGTGAGGCCGGGTGCTGCAGACTTTTCTAGTGCCCGTGCCAGTTCGTTGATATATATGTTGAAGAGGGTGGGGCTTAAGCTGCATCCCTGTCTAACCCCACGACCCTGTGTGAAGAAATTTGTGTGTTTTTTGCCAATTTTAACCGCACACTTGTTGTTTGTGTACATGGATTTTATGATGTCGTATGTTTTACCCCCAACACCACTTTCCATCAGTTTGTATAGCAGACCCTCATGCCAAATTGAGTCGAAGGCTTTTTTGAAATCAACAAAGCATGAGAAGACTTTGCCTTTGTTTTGGTTTGTTTGGTTGTCAATTAGGGTGTGCAGGGTGAATACATGGTCTGTTGTACGGTAATTTGGTAAAAAGCCAATTTGACATTTGCTCAGTACATTGTTTTCATTGAGGAAGTGCACGAGTCTGCTGTTAATGATAATGCAGAGGATTTTCCCAAGGTTACTGTTGACGCATATTCCACGGTAGTTATTGGGGTCAAATTTGTCTCCATTTTTGTGGATTGGGGTGATCAGTCCTTGGTTCCAAATATTGGGGAAGATGCCAGAGCTAAGGATGATGTTAAAGAGTTTTAGTATAGCCAATTGGAATTTGTTGTCTGTATATTTGATCATTTCATTGAGGATACCATCAACACCACAGGCCTTTTTGGGTTGGAGGGTTTTTATTTTGTCCTGTAACTCATTCAATGTAATTGGAGAATCCAGTGGGTTCTGGTAGTCTTTAATAGTTGATTCTAAGATCTGTATTTGATCATGTATATGTTTTTGCTCTTTATTCTTTGTTATAGAGCCAAAAAGATTGGAGAAGTGGTTTACCCATACATCTCCATTTTGGATAGATAATTCTTCGTGTTGTTGTTTGTTTAGTGTTTTCCAATTTTCCCAGAAGTGGTTAGAGTCTATGGATTCTTCAATTACATTGAGCTGATTTCTGACGTGCTGTTCCTTCTTTTTCCGTAGTGTATTTCTGTATTGTTTTAGTGATTCACCATAGTGAATCACAATACTTATTTTCCACCATAATTAGCAAATAAATTCATTCAAAATCCTACAATGTGATTTTCTGGATTTTTTTCTAATTTTGTCTGTCATAGTTGAAGTGTACCTATAATGAAAATTACAGGCCTCTCTCATCTTTTTAAGTGGGAGAACTTGCACAATTGGTGGCTGACTAAATACTTTTTTGCCCCACTGTATATACAGTGCCTTGCGAAATTATTCGGCCCCCTTAAGTTAATACTTTGTAGCGCCACCTTTTGCTGTGATTACAGCTGTAAGTCGCTTGGGGTATGTCTCTATCAGTTTTGCACATCGAGAGACTGACATTTTTTCCCATTCCTCCTTGCAAAACAGCTCGAGCTCAGTGAGGTTGGATGGAGAGCATTTGTGAACAGCAGTTTTCAGTTCTTTCTACA
The DNA here is from genome assembly GCF_036934945.1 of Oncorhynchus masou masou. Lineage (NCBI taxonomy): Eukaryota > Metazoa > Chordata > Actinopteri > Salmoniformes > Salmonidae > Oncorhynchus > Oncorhynchus masou. The sequence goes on from NC_088243.1 coordinate 18,193,615, forward strand.
GATTCTCGATTGGATTCAGGTCTGGACTTTGACTTGGCCATTCTAACACCTGGATATGTTTACTTCTGAACCATTCCATTGTAGATGTTGCTTTATGTTTTGGATCATTGTCTTGTTGGAAGACAAATCTCCGTCCCAGTCTCAGGTCTTTTGCAGACTCCATCAGGTTTTCTTCCAGAATGGTCCTGTATTTGGCTCCATCCATCTTCCCATCAATTTTAACCATCTTCCCTGTCCCTGCTGAAGAAAAGCAGGCCCAAACCATGATGCTGCCACCACCATGTTTGACAGTGGGTATGGTGTGGTCAGGGTGATGAGCTGTGTTGCTTTTACGCCAAACATAACGTTTTGCATTGTTGCCAAAAAGATCAATTTTGGTTTCATCTGACCAGAGCACCTTCTTCCACATGTTTGGTGTGTCTCCCAGGTGGCTTGTGGCAAACTTTAAACAACACTTTTTATGGATATCTTTAAGAAATGGCTTTCTTCTTGCCACTCTTCCATAAAGGCCAGATTTGTGCAATATATGACTGATTGTTGTCCTATGGACAGAGTCTCCCACCTCAGCTGTAGATCTCTACAGTTCATCCAGAGTGATCATGGGCCTCTTGGCTGCATCTCTGATCAGTCTTCTCCTTGTATGAGCTGAAAGTTTAGAGGGACGGCCAGGTCTTGGTAGATTTGCAGTGGTCTGATACTCCTTCCATTTCAATATTATCACTTGCATAGTGCTCCTTGGGATGTTTAAAGCTTGGGAAATCTTTTTGTATCCAAATCTGTCTTTAAACTTCTTCACAACAGTATCTCGGACCTGCCTGGTGTGTTCCTTGTTCTTCATGATGCTCTCTGCGCTTTTAACGGACCTCTGAGACTATCACAGTGCAGGTGCATTTACACGGAGACTTGATTACACACAGGTGGATTGTATTTATCATCATTAGTCATTTAGGTCAACATTGGATCATTCAGAGATCTTCACTAAACTTCTGGAGAGAGTTTGCTGCACTGAAAGTAAAGGGGCTGAATAATTTTGCACGCCCAATTTTTCAGTTTTTGATTTGTTAAAAAAGTTTGAAATATCCAATAAATGTTGTTCCACTTCATGATTGTGTCCCACTTGTTGTTGATTCTTCACAAAAAAATACAGTTTTATATCTTTATGTTTGAAGCCTGAAATGTGGCAAAAGGTCACAAAGTTCAAGGGGGCCGAATACTTTTGCAAGGCACTGTACATACTGTACATATTTCTCTACTCCCTCTCTGTTGTGTCCCCACCCCTCTTTCTCTTCCCCCCCCCTATCTCCTTCTCTCTTTTCACCCATCCATTAATGCAGTGGTGCATCAGTCAATGCTGGAGTTGATCTTTATCCGAGGGATAAATCAATAGTAACGGTGGTGAGAGAGAGCAGCCAACATGATTTAGTTGATATCCATTAAAGGTGGAGTGATGGACTGACTGGACCAGGGAGAAATCTGACCAGACAAATGATATTGGCACTGTAATGTTTTAAAATAAACAATATCACAGAATAATTTTGGACATTTTGATTCATGCCAAGGGTTGAAAAGCTACCAAAACAACTTGGTTTAATTATTAAAGGTATTACTGCTGCCTTAGTCAAGCCAATTACATTTGATTGGATACTTTCTTTGTTTAACAAGCTCTTTTCAAGTGTTTTTAATGTACTGTCAAAGCAAGTCTAATAGACAATTTTTCACGACTGTTATTGTCCTTGGGAAAAGGACCTTGGCTACTAGCCTTGTCCGAACCATCCGGCTCTCACCAGCTTCCATTCTGTTTCGCTACACAGATAGTGAGATCAGAAGGCTACTTGGCTACAGTAGAGAGTTGAGACCTTCATGGCAGGGCGATGTGAGAAGGGCATCTGAAGGCAGTGCTCTGCTCTTCTCTGGCCTCTATAGTGTAAACCCACAGTGATTTGTACTACTTTGTGTGGGTATTAGCTGCAGCTGACTAAATGGCCAGTCACAACACTAGAAGAAAGCCTTTCCATATTCATTCCAACTGTCCCTCTGATTTATTTCTCCATTAATGGACCATTTGCAGAAGAGCAAATTACTGAGCCCATCGACGCAAGTTGTAGTGCCTGGCTACATGAGCAAATAATGCAGCTACAGTAGGCTATGCATTGGAATAAAAATAAATACATTCAAGACTGATTATTTTACAAGGGTCTCCAATTTTTTTTAAATAAATAAAAACAAAATATACAGTAATCACATTGTGTAAAATACAAGTCACAAAAAATTTACAAATACGCATATTATAAATACACACATTACACACACGTGTTACACACACACACATATATACAGTTGAAGTCAGAAGTTTACATACACTTAGGTTGTAGTCATTAAAACTTGTTTTTCAACCACTACACACGTTTCTTGTTAACAAACTATTGTTTTGGCAAGTCGGTTAGGACGTGTTCTGTCTCCTAGAGATGAACTTACTTTGGTGCGAAAAGTGCAAATCAATCCAAGAACAACAGCAAAGGACCTTGTGAAGATGCTGGAGAAAACAGGTGCAAAAGTATCTATATCCACAGTAAAACAAGTCCTATATCGACATAACCTGAAAGGATGCTCAGCAAGGAAGAAGCAACTGCTCCAAAACTGCCATAAAATGCCAGACTAGGGTTTGCAACTGCACATGGGGACAAGATCGTACTTTTTGGAGAAATGTCCTCTAGTCTGATGAAACGAAAATATAACTGTTTGTCCATCATTATGTTTGGAGGAAAAAGGGGGAGGCTTGCAAGCCCAAGAACACCATCCCAACCGTGAAGCGCGGGGGTGGCAGCATAATGCTGTGGGGGTACTTTGCTGCAGGAGGGACTGGTGCACTTCACAAAATAGAAGGCATCATGAGGGAGGAAAATTATGTGGATATATTGAAGCCACATCTCAAGACATCAGTCAGGAAGTTAAAGCTTGGTCGCAAAAGCATACTTCCAAAGTTGTGGCAAAATGGCTTAAGGACAACAAAGTCAAGGTATTTGAGTGGAAATCACAAAGCCCTGACCTCAATCCTACAGAAAATGTGTGGGCAGAACTGAAAAAGCGTGTGCGAGCAAGGAGGCCTACAAACCTGACTCAGTTACACCAGCTCTGTCAGGAAGAATGGGCCAAAATGCACCCAAATTACTGTGGGAAGCTTGTGGAAGGCTACCCGAAACCTTTGACCCAAGTGAAACAATTTTAAAGCAAAGCTACCAAATACTAATTGAGTGTATGTAAACTTCTGACCCACTGGGAATGTGATGAAAGAAATAAAATCTGAAATAAATCATTCTCTCTACTATTATTCTGAAATTTCACATTCTTAAAATAAAGTGGTTATCCTAACTGACCTAAGACAGGGAATGTTTACTAGGCTTAAATGTCAGGGAAAAACTGAGTTTAAATGTTTTGGGCTAAGTTGTATGTAAACTTCCGACTTCAACTGTACGTATGCAGACAGACAGACAGACAGGCAGGCAGACAGACACACACGCACACACAAGTGCAGTCGCATACTGCTAGTAAGCTACTGGCAACCTCTGCGTTGTCGTCTCCATTGAAGAATGAAATAGTTCACAGAAGCAAACAGAGACTCTTCATTAAGAGAAAACATCCAAACATCTTAGTGATTTCATGTCCCAGTAAAAAAATCATGTAAAAAGTCATGTTTTATTTAGAAAGTGACTCATATTCAGCCACAGTGTTTTGTCTTCTCCTCATGTTCCATTTCATTGTAATCTGTTCTGGAATATAAACAAAGTGACTACACTCATTTCCATTAAACCACATTGTTCAACAACAACGCTTCCCGGAGCTGTTTGTGCCCACAAAAAAAGTGTATAAGTAATTGTTTCCATGGCAATTACTTTATTTGGTTGTGCATACTAAAATAAAGAAAGAAAATAACACAAACATGCCCACCAGCCTTCCAATGTAGCCAAAAGCAATTTCCTCTTCTAAATGTAGTTATGCAAAGCCTATGGGCATCATCAGCATTCAGTAATTACTTTTATAATTACTGCTGTTTTTCTCACTGTCATTCAATTTTTCTTACACTGTGACTGGGGAATAGAACATCTCACACTCACAGCTGGGCAAATTACTATCCATTTATTAAGTGGGGGAAATGTAGGAAGCTGTTTAGCCAATGCAGTACCTCTACTATAATACACTAAGCTTGTGTTAGTAAAGAGCTGCCATTTTTCCAAAAGGTGCATAAACGCCACATTTATTCTCTGTGTCCTGAGTGTCCATTGTGATGAAAAAACACCATGACTAAGTCCCAAAAGGCACCCTATTCCCTTTATAGTGCACTATTTTAATTAGGGCCCATATGAGTCTGGTCAAAAGTAGTGCACTATATAGGGAACAGGGTGCCATTTGCGGTGCACATATTAATCCCCTCATTACCAGCCACAGTGCGTGTGGCACAGTGGGCAAGAGGGAAAGGGCACTTTAATCAATGCCCTTTTCAGCACCAACCTTCTGACCCAAAACGACTTCACATGGACGGACTGGGCCACTTAGGGATTACAGCCAGATCGCTCTGCCAGGCGGTCAAAGGCTTCAACCAGATAACGTGTTTAACACCATCTGATATAGTAGTTAATATTACCCTACCCCCTTGGTCAGGTGGGTGGCACATTGGTAATATCCCCCAAGCAGTGGTTATTTGCTGGGAAAAGGCTGGTAAGATATCAATGGTGCTGGGTGGTACGGGAGGGAGGGTAGCATGCAGACACCTCAAGGTCATTGTGAAAAGTCACTGACAAAACGATGTACCTTGGAGCAAAAGTACATGGGCTTCTGGCACTGATGCCATTCTTTTCGTCGTTGCTTTACAGCTGAGGTAAAAAAGGAAAGACCAAGTGACAGGTACAACCCTTACGAGAAGTGCACAGTGATCCATTTTGTATTCATATCAAAAGGAATGCACATCATTTCTCAAGCAAATGAGTTTAATATGTATGAACTGAATGTTTACGTATAACCCCTTAACAGTAGACACGTCATATCCATTTGATTTTCTTGCATTTCCTGATATAAGCCTTTTCTGTTGTAAAACATCAGTGGTAAACATATTGCCACTATGTGAAATAGGTTGTAATGGTTGGTCATAACTGAGGAAACATCATATCTGAAAGGGCTGGATGGATCATAAGTACAGAAATGCCACTGCTGCGTCTCTTCTCTCTATAATTAACACAACTAAGGCTTTGAGTCCCAAATGGTACCTTATTCCCTATGCAGTGCACTACTTTTAACCAGAAGGCCCAAGTCAAAATAGTGCACTACTTTTAACCAGAGGGCCGGGTCAAAATAGTGCACTACATAAGGTGCCATTTGGAACTTAATGTGCTGAACCCATTCAGGGGACATCAAACAGTATGACACATAGACTAGAGTATGACACATAGACTAGAGTATGACACATAGACTAGAGTATGACACATAGACTAGAGTATGACACATAGACTAGAGTATGACACATAGACTAGAGTATGACACATAGACTAGAGTATGACACATAGACTATAGAGTATGACACATAGACTAGAGCATGACACATAGACTAGAGTATGACACATAGAATAGAGTATGAAACATACACTAGAGTATGACACATAGACTAGAGTATGACACATAGACTAGAGAGCCTCTCTGGTTGGTCTATGAAGATGATGCTTGACCCCTAATCTAACGTAAGGCTATCAAACAACACTGTATTCAAGGGAGTTAAATGAGTCAGTTGCATGAATTGAAATTAATTCTGCCATCTTTCAGTGAATAAATGCTCACCTTTTGTACAAGACCATGGTGCTTGCCTACGGAGCTGTGAGGGGAACGGCACCGCAGTACCTCCAGGCTCTGATCAGACCCTACACCCAAACAAGGGCACACCTCTGGCCTGCTCGCCTCCCTACCACTGAGGAAGTACAGTTCCCGCTCAGCCCAGTCAAAACTGTTCGCTGCTCTGGCCCCCCAATGGTGGAACAAACTCCCTCACGACGCCAGGACAGCAGAGTCAATCACCACCTTCCGGAGACACCTGAAACCCCACCTCTTCAAGGAATACCTAGGATAGGATAAAGTAATCCTTCTCACCCCCCCTTAAATGATTTAGATGCACTATTGTAAAGTGGCTGTTCCACTGGATGTCATAAGGTGAATTCACCAATTTGTAAGTCGCTCTGGATAATAGCGTCTGCCAAATGACTTAAATGTAAATGTAAATGTTGTATTCCAATAGTAAATTATGTCCTACAAAAATGCTAAAATGCAGAGAATAAACAGGTAAACATTAAATGTACTGTATGCATAGTAAAACATGAATTGTGGAATGTCGTGGTGATGGAAGGAGGTCTCCTTTTTGGAGCCGCCAAATTCTTGCGTCTGGCATTTTACTGACTCCTCTCTGTTCTGCTCTACTCTGCTCGTCTCTGCTCTTATCTGCTCCTCTCCTCTCTGCTGCTCTCCGCCCCTTTCTGCTCCACTCCTCTCTGCTCCTCTCCTCTCTGCTCCTCTGCTCTCTGCTCCTCTCCTCTCTGCTCCACTCCTCTCTGCTCCGCTCCACTCCTCTCTGCTCCTCTCTGCTCTGCTCCTCTCCTCTCTGCTCCTCTCCTCTCTGCTCCACTCCTCTCTGCTCCTCTCCTCTCCTCTCTGCTCTTCTCCTCTCTGCTCTGCTCTTCTCCTCTCTGCTCCACTCCTCTCCTCTCTGCTCCCCTCCTCTCCTCTCTGTTCCACTCCTCTCCTCTCTGCTCCTCTCCTCTCTGCTCTTCTCCTCTCTGCTCCTCTCCTCTCTGTTCCTCTCCTCTCTGTTCCTCTCTGCTCATCTCCTCCCTGCTCCTCTCCTCTCTGCTATTCTCCTCTCTGCTCCTCTCCTCTCCACTCCTCTCTGCTTCACTCCTCTCTGCTCCTCTCCTCTCTGCTCCTCACCTCTCTGCTCCTCTCCTCTCTGCTCTTCTCCTCTCTGCTCCTCTCCTCTCTGCTCCACTCCTCTCCTCTCTGCTCCACTCCTCTCCTCTCTTCTCCTCTCTGCTCTTCTCCTCTCTGCTCCTCTCCTCACCTCTGCTCCTCTCCTCACCTCTCTGCTCCACTCCTCTCCTCTCTGCTCCTCTCCTCTCCTCTCTGCTCCTCTCCTCACCTCTCTGCTCCACTCCTCTCTGCTCCCCTCCTCTCCTCTCTGCTCCCCTCCTCTCCTCTCTGCTCCCCTCCTCTCCTCTCTGCTCCCCTCCTCTCCTCTCTGCTCTTCTCTTCTCTGCTCTTCTCCTCTCTGCTCTTCTCCTCTCTGCTCCACTCCTCTCCTCTCTGGTCCTCTCATCTCCTCTCTGCTCCTCTCCTCACCTCTCTGCTCCTCTCCTTTCTCTACGTTTCTCCTCTCTGCTCCGCTCCTCTCCTCTCTGCTCCGCATGCATGAATAATAATATGCCCAGGTGGCGGAGGGGTTGGAGGGGATGAGGAGGCGTCGCCAGCCTTTAAACAAGAGAAAGGTCACGCTTGTTTGTGCAGTGTCCTTCAACAGATGTGAACTGCCTCTGACAGAGACTAGCAAATTTCGGGTTAAAACGCTTGGGAAAAAAATTGTTGATGGGTCAATTACAGTAAAGGTCAATAGAAGGCAACGAGGAAGGAAAGAAGAGCGGCGAGAGAGGAGAGACTAAACTTATGATAATACATCAACAGCATTTGGAGAGAGAGAAGTGGAGGTCAAATTTCTTTAGCTCTGATGCCAGTACTATCGCCTATCATTTTTATTACATATCCGAGCAATCTATACTCAACTTTGTCACCTTGGTTTTGTATTCCATGGAATAGAGGCTGGTTTTAACTACGTTTGGCAACTCAGACAGACATCAGCGCCATCCAAATGCCGGGTCTGTATGTTAAGGCACAAGGCAAATTGATTGAGAGACTGTGTCTGCTAAATGAACTGGGCCGGCCATGAATCAGAAACAGTGTAACTCTGCTGCTGTATGAGGCTGGCCTTCATCTGTGTAGCACAAACAACTCTGAAAAGAAAAGGGCCTGGCCTCTCCCTTGTCTGATACTGTACAATAACACAGTATACCCTACTCCCTCCTCATGCATTACCATGCAGTGCATTGTTAAGCCTGGCTCCTGTGTGTGTGTGTGTGTGTGTGTGTGTGTGTGTGTGTGTGTGTGTGTGTGTGTGTGTGTGTGTGTGTGTGTGTGTGTGTGTGTGTGTGTGTGTGTGTGTGTGTGCGTGTGCGTGTGTGCGACATCTGTAAACCAATCAAAACGTATGACCCCCTCCACATCCTCTTCCAGTATCCATATCCTACCTACAGCCTCTATAGCCTGCTGTGTCTGGCAGGCTGGGAGCTGTGGAAGCTCCGGGTCAGGCTCATCTAACGTGGCCTATTCAGAAATAACACTGATTCATGGGCAGAGGGAGATGGTAAGCCGTCTTCATTAGCTACCGGCGATGCACAGCAACAAAAAGGATGGGATCAATACGCTACTCTGTTCAGAATGAAGTGAAAATAAAATGTGGTGAGTTAGTGATTCAATTCAGACTGCCACTATCTGTCTGCCGATAGAAAGACAGGACATGCAGCAGAGGTGGAGTCATCTTTGATTGAATGTAAAGTGCAGGCTATAGGTCTTATTTGTATCAGGAGGAAATCAAGCAGCCTTTTCCAATCCAAATCATTCAGCAGTATATATTTTCTAATTAAAATGCATGTGTCTCTTCAAAGCCAGACAACAATGATGCCATCTGGTGTGTGTGTGTGTGTGTGTGTGTGTGTGTGTGTGTGTGTGTGTGTGTGTGTGTGTGTGTGTGTGTGTGTGTGTGTGTGTGTGTGTGTGTGTGTGTGTGTGTGTGTGCCTCGGCAGAGCAAACAGCTCGCATTGACTGAACATTTCTGCAATTGACTTTAATCTTTACGGTCATTCCTACTCCAGCATAACCTATTAAAATATACAGATCTGTATATTCTTTAAGTGCACTGCACAAAGACCCAATTTCAAAGGCAAATTCGGTTACATTTGAATATACTCAGAATTTCTGCATGTACTAGTAGGCTCAAACTGTATCAAAGTTAAATGTTTACATTTTCAATATGTGTGACCAGACCACAGGTGCCAGAGTTCCTAATTTCCCCTCCGCTCTAACATTGAGTTTGTGTCCAGTAAAACATTCAAGGAATATCTCTATTTACGAATAGTCAGATTAACTTGTGGATACGATTTGTATGTCTCTGTGTCCAGCATGAAGGAAGTTAGAGGTAGTTTCACGAGCCAATGCTAACTAGCGTTAGCCCAATGACTGGGAGTCTACAGGTACTGTAGTATATGCTACGCAGAGTCATAAAAATGGTATCTATGAGTTCATCTGACCCTGGGTAAGTAGAAAGATTTCTTAAATACCAGAATCTCCCAGAATCCCTTTAATCCCGTCATGGTCTACAGGAGTTGACGTTTTATAATATTAGAATTTACAGTATTACCTTAATATCACAGTATGTTAAAGCTCAGACAAAGAGAGATATCATCAATGTTTAGCTGGTAAAGTGAGTGTACCATTGATATGAACCTTTGGTACTGAACTACAGATATATAATCTTAATTTGAGACAGCGGGTAAATAATCCTACAGCAAAAGGACATGTGAATGATTATGTGGATTATAATTAATGGACATTTTTTGTAGGTTGATATATTTTCGTAAGGGAAAATCAAGTCTGAAATTTCAAAGTGAAAATTACAAACTTCAGATTTGTTTTTAAAACCTCAAAACACACTACACGTTTTACATTTCATGTGTTGAAGGAAAGTTCTCCTGCAACCGGGTGATTAAATGAAGATCCTACATCTGTAGATTGAACTAAATTGTGGGTAGCTGGACCATGGTGGTGAATGGAGCTGACCTTTGACGGAGGTGTTGGGCGGTGGGCCTTCCATGCGCAGGTTCCATGGTGGGTCCCCCTGGTTGGCAAAGTCCCTCATCTTAAGGTAGCTGATGGTAAGGCGGATGATGGAAGCCTTGTCCAGCTGGCTGGTGATGGCGCCGGGCAGGGGCAGCATCTTAGCCAGCTCGTAGAACTCAAAGTTCTCCTTCCCCCGCCGCGAGCGAGCTGCATCCCGGGACTTCTCCTTCCTCAGAGCCTGCAACCTGGTGGGGACAGGAGAAGAGACAGGAGTTAGGACTAGGGTTGTGTTCAGTAGGGATAAAACATTTAGAAACTTTTTGATACGTGTATGGGAAATACTACCTCAGCAGTTAAGACCAGAGACACCTTGAAATTGGGAAATACTACCTCAGCAGTTAAGACCAGAGACAACTTGAAATTGGGAAATACCACCTCAACTCAGCAGGTAAGACCAGAGACATCTTGAAATTGGGAAATACTACCTCAACTCAGCAGTTAAGACCAGAGACATCTTGAAATTGGGAAATACTACCTCAACTCAGCAGGTAAGACCAGAGACATCTTGAAATTGGGAAATACTACCTCAACTCAGCAGGTAAGACCAGAGACATCTTGAAATTGGGAAATACTACCTCAACTCAGCAGTTAAGACCAGAGACATCTTGAAATTGGGAAATACTACCTCAACTCAGCAGTTAAGACCAGAGACATCTTGAAATTGGGAAATACTACCTCAACTCAGCAGGTAAGACCAGAGACATCTTGAAATTGGGAAATACTACCTCAACTCAGCAGTTAAGACCAGAGACATGTTCAGTGGGAAGCAAACATTTGAATCCGCAGGAAGTAAGGGCCTGGGTTCGACCAAGAAGCACAGAAAGCTGTGGCATTCCATCATTCAATGCTAACACTACCATAAGCAGGTGAGCGAGAAAGCAAGACCAGGAACGTGTTAAGTAAGGGAAGTAAATGTTTTGAAACAGGGAGATACCTCCAGAACTTGTCGAATTTTCCTTTGCTAAATGTTTTGCTAAGCCTTGACCAACTGAACATGACCCTGGACCCTCTGTAAGCTCAGACACCTGTTGTCATACTGTGGCCTAAGTCTAGGTTACAGGGCTTTTGTACCAAACACACCAGCCCACAGTCAGTTGTGGCCATTAGTGACTTTGCTCTACTCCAGTGGGAATGCTCACCACAATTGATTCAGTCATTGGAATTTAGAAGTGGGTCTCACGAGACAGCCTGCTGAATGATTTTCAGATTGCTGCCTTTTTCAAAGAAAGAGACTGCAATACGCCTAGATATTGCCATTCAGATAAATTTAATCAGAAAATGCTGTCAAGTGTAATGTCCACATGCCAGAGTGCATGTGGGTATGGAAAGTTGTATTGTATTAATACTGTATTTGATATCAAGAATGTAGTTATTGATGTCAAACAGGATTAATAAATGTTAAAATGGCTTTCCATATCTATACCAAAGTTTCACCTGCCTCTCTCGCTCTCTCTCTCTAATATACTGCAGGTACATATTTATCAGATGTGTCACAATAGGATACCTGGGCATATATACTCTGCTCAAAAAAATAAAGGGAACACTTAAACAACACAATGTAACTCCAAGTCAATCACACAATAAATTTCACATGCTGTTGTGCAAATGGAATAGACAACAGGTGGAAATTATAGGCAATTAGCAAGACACCCCCAATAAAGGAGTGGTTCTGCAGGTGGTGAGACCACTTCTCAGTTCCTATGCTTCCTGGCTGATGTTTTGGTCACTTTTGATTGCTGGAGGTGCTTTCACTCTAGTGGTAGCATGAGACGGTGTCTACAACCCACACAAGTGGCTCAGGTAGTGCAGCTCATCCAGGATGGCACATCAATGTGAGCTGTGGCAAGAAGGTTTGCTGTGTCTGTCAGCGTAGTGTCCAGAGCATGGAGGCGCTACCAGGAGACAGGCCAGTACATCAGGAGACGTGGAGGAGGACGTAGGAGGGCAACAACCCAGCAGCAGGACCACTACCTCCGCCTTTGTGCAAGGAGGAGCAGGAGGAGCACTGCCAGAGCCCTGCAAAATGACCTCCAGCAGGCCACAAATGTGCATGTGTCTGCTCAAACGGTCAGAAACAGACTCCATGAGGGTGGTATGAGGGCCTGACATCCACAGGTGGGGGTTGTGCTTACAGCCCAACACCGTGCAGGACGATTGGCATTTGCCAGAGAACACCAAGATTGGCAAATTCGCCACTGGCGCCCTGTGCTCTTCACAGATGAAAGCAGGTTCACACTGAGCACATGTGACAGACGTGACAGAGTCTGGAGACGCCGTGGAGAACGTTCTGCTGCCTACAACATCCTCCAGCATGACCGGTTTGGCGGTGGGTCAGTCATGGTGTGGGGTGGCATTTCTCCATGTGCTCATCAGAGGTAGCCTGACTGCCCTTGTGAGACCATATGCTGGTGAGGTTGTCCCTGGGTTCCTCCTAATGCAAGACAATGCTAGACCTTATGTGGCTGGAGTGTGTCAGCAGTTCCTGCAAGAGGAAGGCATTGATGCTATGGACTGGCCCGCCCGTACCCCAGACCTGAATCCAATTGAGCACATCTGGGACATCATGTCTCGCTCCATCCACCAACGCCACGTTGCACCACAGACTGTCCAGGAGTTGGCGGATGCTTTAGTCCAGGTCTGGGAGGAGATCCCTCAGGAGACCATCCGCCACCTCATCAGGAGCATGCCCAGGCGTTGTAGGGAGGTCATACAGGCACGTGGAGGCCACACACACTACTGAGCCTCATTTTGACTTGTTTTAAGGACATTACATCAAAGTTGGATCAGCCTGTAGTGTGGTTTTCCACTTTAATTTTGAGTGTGACTCCAAATCCAGACCTCCATGGGTTGATAAATTTGATTTCCATTGATCATTTTTGTGAGATTTTGTTGTCAGCACATTCAACTATGTAAATAAAAAAGTATTTAATAAGAATATTTCATTCATTCAGATCTAGGATGTGATGATATTTTAGTGTTCCCTGTATTTTTTTGAGCAGTGTATATACTTTACATACTATAGCCTACTGTATTTAGGTTTATGCTTATAAGTCCTTTATTTATCCAGCGGCAGTAGATCACATGAACAATTCAAGGATGCATGGTTAGTTATAGTCTATTGGTTCGCATCGTTCCAGTCAAACACTTCTGTCTGCTTTAGTCGCTGTGTTATTTATTTCATATCAGATAACTCCAAGCAGACAGTTCCATTCTTCCATAACACAACTCCCAACTTTCCATGGCGTTCATCATCCCAAGCCATTTTGAATTAAGTTGGCAATAAATCACACAGGAACCTCTGGGTTCCCCACTGGCCGACAGCTAGATTAATTTTTTTACCAGCACAAATGCGAAATCAGTTCGAATGGACTTGAAAGATGAGGTAAGGCAGGGGTTTTTCCCCCCCGAAGATGAAAAATGACTTGGTGAAGAAAATAATTTTTCATTGTTTTGTCGTTTACTTATCAGTGATTCGAGCTAAAAACAACATCATTAAGCCAACATGAAAACAGCAAGACAAGGCCCACCCACCCTCTCTGATAGATGTCGGTTACTTATAGAGTATATAGATTCAAAAGAAGATTTCAAATATGAATTCATGCATTTAGAATTGCATGCAAGATTCAAATGACAATTCACCAAGCACCACTTCCCACAACCTTCATTCAACCAAAGACTGTCTTGTGGGTCACTAATGACGTACTCATAGTTGTCAAGATCAATTTATGTTAGCTTTTGTGAGCATTAAGAGTGCAATAAGATCATTTCACTGCCAAATATAGATGAATCCTTAATTTGTAAGTCGCTCTGGATAAGAGCGTCTGCTAAATGACTTAAATGTAAATGTACATGTGCCTTTACATCTAGGTAGCAGATTGCCATTCTCGATCATGTCAACCGCTCACTCCCCTGCAAGAAGAAAAGCACCATTTGATGGTCTACTGCTCAGACAATATATAAAGCTAGTTATCATGATTGTTTGGAGGCAAAGTGCAACAGAGCTGCAGAATTTAATTTGTGCCACAAACCTGGAAAGCACTATGTCGGCCTGCCAAATATTTTTGCATGTGCCGGGGTTGTGTGACCTTAGTACAGCGAACAGACAGTACGTATCATGTTCTACCAGAGTAAATGTAACACTTTCTTTTATAAACATGACATTAAATCATGTTGTAGTTTAACATGAACCCCCCAATGGCTTTTCAAGTGCCTTTCAGAAGACAGGGATGAGGTCACTAGCTTTGGCTGTATTTGGTTTTGTTTCCAGGTTAAACAGAGGTCACAGAGGTTGTTCTGTGGTGCACTGCACACCACATAACGTGCTTTCTGTTCTTCAACTTTATGTAGATTACTATAAACAAAAATGATATTATCTCTTTTTTTCCTAGACTGTGACCCGTCCCTCATAAGATAATCACTTACTAAGTTGGTGACCAGCCCCATACATACTGCAATGTGTACTGTATATCCCCATAGTCTGTATTATAAACTGGGTGGTTCCAGCCCAGAATGCTGATTGGTTGACAGCCATGGTATATCAGACCATATACCACGGGTATGACAAAACATTTAATTTTACTGTTCTAATTACATTTGTAACCAGTGCATAATAGCAATAAAGCACATATTGGTATATGGCCAATATCAATCCCAGAGGTAATACTATGCTGCTCCCTCCAGTGTGTCAGCTGTCTAAAAATAGACTGACCAGTGGTAGGGAGCACAAGCAGTCAGGGCCAGCGTTATGGGCGGGCCTTAGGGGCCCTGGCCTGCCCTAGCATACCTTCTTGCCCGTCCAAATAAAATACTTAAATATTGAACGGGACGCACTCTGACAGAAAGACGCATCAATCTCAGAGATAGCATCCGAGGGAGTGAAACAGTGCCCCTTCTGTCTCAGTATGTATAGACCATGTATCTGATGCTGTCTGGACCAAAAGGACCAAGAGAACCAGACAGCATGTCATACTATTTCTGTCCAGACAGCCTCAGATACATGGGCTACATATAGTAAGACAGAGGGGCTCTGTTTCACTCTCTTGGATGCTTTCTCCGGTGAGATCATTTCAGTCACTTGCGAATTGAAGGAAAGTTGGAGGGTGCACTGTTGGCGGGTGCACTGTTGGCGGGTGCACTGTTGGCGGGTGCACTGTTAGTGGGTGCACTGTTGGCGGGTGCACTGTTTGGATGCTGGAATTATTTTGGACGAACGTGCAAAGGTAACCTACTTCTTGAAGTGATTTCTTTGCCAATCAGATGAAAACATCATGACTGTTTGTGTTCATGCCACATTAAAAGGTAATACATTTTTACAGTTAAATGATGACTATGCTATAAAACCCATGCAAGAGCGTGCACACACAGGAGGTCCCAGGGAAAAAACATGCCCCCTATGGAAATCAAATGCCATCCAACTGATGCATTCTGGCAAGCAGGACAGCTTTGAAATCTGGCATTACCCTTGAGTCCCAGAAAAGTGTGGTTATCAACAGGAAACAGGTCATTGCGTAGAGAACCATCTCTATCACCTACACTACTTCAGTAAATCATCTGCTCCACAATGGAGGAACAACCAGACCACATTCTCTTTGCACCATTTTCCAAACATTTCTCTGTATTCTCATTTGAAACCACACAAACCCACATCCATACACAAATCTCAATGACATAATGGAGAGAAACTCCATACTGGTGAATGTTTACTTGAGAATAGAATGCTTATGGCCCACACAGAGACATGCCAGTGGGGAAATCAAGCAATGTGCGGGGTGGCTGATAGGGATCTGTGTGTAGGAATAGAGAGTCCCACACCTAGAAGAGACCCTAGAGTACAGTTAGCATTGTTAAAATGGAAAAGGACTGTTGAGAGGACGAGATTAGCGATATGAAATGTACACAGAACAGGCTATTTGTTCACTCCAATAACAGGGCTCCAAACACAGAGGAAGTCAGCATCCATTTGGAGTCCATTAGCTTTGACTTATATACTGAAGGCCTCACTTATAATATGAACATAATTATAATAATACAAACCAGACTAAACTTAACGCTAGCAAAGCATGTGTTGTTGCTTTGAATATCCTAAGCGGCTGGTAGGTTACAGTATCTAATGTCTTTGTTGAGCAAAATCACAAGGTAGGTTGAGATGTGCTTGTGCAGTAAACAAAAATAAAGCAGCTACAGGGTCATTGGCAAATGAAATGAATGGACATCTTTAATGGAGGTGTCTAAGATATCGCTCTACTTAGCCAATCACTCACCATTCAACTTCTGAGGACAAGGAGAATACACCAAGCAGCTGAAACTTGTGTGAATTATCATTTAGGATTGAAGCAATAGATTTAATCAGTGTTGAAATGGCAGGCAGAGCAGAAACACTACTTTGGATTAAGGCTCTCATCCTGAAGAAATGGATAACACCACTGATCAGGGGACTACATGACAAAACCAATAAATGGCTTGTGTGACTCTCTGATCTCCATGTAGCAGGAAAAGGAAAGGGGGGGGGGCACTCACTACATTAGGTTATATTTCCCATGATAACAAATTATATCTCCTTAGTAACATAATTGAACTTCTCATCAACTTGGTCACACAGTGTCATCAAACCTGTCCAAACCCCCAGCAGACAATGAGGGGTTATAAAACACAATACTGTTCAGGTTAGGCCTCAAACCACTCACACTAAATACCACCAACACTGTTCAGGTTAGGCCTCACTCCACTCACACTAAATACCACCAACACTGTTCAGGTTAGGCCTCAAACCACTCACACTAAATACCACCAATACTGTTCAGGTTAGGCCTCACTCCACTCACTCTAAATACCACCAATACTGTTCAGGTTAGGCCTCACTCCACTTACTCTAAATACCACCAACACTGTTCAGGTTAGGCCTCACTCCACTCACTCTAAATACCACCAATACTGTTCAGGTTAGGCCTCACTCCACTCACTCTAAATACCACCAACACTGTTCAGGTTAGGCCTCAAACCACTCACTCTAAATACCACCAATACTGTTCAGGTTAGGCCTCACTCCACTCACTCTAAATACCACCAATACTGTTCAGGTTAGGCCTCACTCCACTCACTCTAAATACCACCAATACTGTTCAGGTTAGGCCTCACTCCACTCACTCTAAATACCACCAACACTGTTCAGGTTAGGCCTCAAACCACTCACACTAAATACCACCAATACTGTTCAGGTTAGGCCTCAAACCACTCACACTAAATACCACCAATACTGTTCAGGTTAGGCCTCACTCCACTTACTCTAAATACCACCAATACTGTTCAGGTTAGGCCTCACTCCACTTACTCTAAATACCACCAATACTGTTCAGGTTAGGCCTCACTCCACTCACTCTAAATACCACCAACACTGTTCAGGTTAGGCCTCAAACCACTCACACTAAATACCACCAATACTGTTCAGGTTAGGCCTCAAACCACTCACACTAAATACCACCAATACTGTTCAGGTTAGGCCTCACTCCACTCACTCTAAATACCACCAATACTGTTCAGGTTAGGCCTCACTCCACTCACTCTAAATACCACCAACACTGTTCAGGTTAGGCCTCAAACCACTCACACTAAATACCACCAATACTGTTCAGGTTAGGCCTCAAACCACTCACACTAAATACCACCAATACTGTTCAGGTTAGGCCTCAAACCACTCACACTAAATACCACCAATACTGTTCAGGTTAGGCCTCACTCCACTCACTCTAAATACCACCAATACTGTTCAGGTTAGGCCTCACTCCACTCACTCTAAATACCACCAATACTGTTCAGGTTAGGCCTCAAACCACTCACACTAAATACCACCAACACTGTTCAGGTTAGGCCTCACTCCACTCACTCTAAATACCACCAACACTGTTCAGGTTAGGCCTCACTCCACTTACTCTAAATACCACCAACACTGTTCAGGTTAGGCCTCAAACCACTCACACTAAATACCACCAATACTGTTCAGGTTAGGCCTCACTCCACTTACTCTAAATACCACCAACACTGTTCAGGTTAGGCCTCAAACCACTCACACTAAATACCACCAATACTGTTCAGGTTAGGCCTCACTCCACTCACACTAAATACCACCAACACTGTTCAGGTTAGGCCTCACTCCACTTACTCTAAATACCATCAATACTGTTCAGGTTAGGCCTCACTCCACTCACTCTAAATACCACCAATACTGTTCAGGTTAGGCCTCACTCCACTCACTCTAAATACCACCAACACTGTTCAGGTTAGGCCTCACTCCACTCACTCTAAATACCACCAACACTGTTCAGGTTAGGCCTCACTCCACTCACTCTAAATAGCACCAACACTGTTCAGGTTAGGCCTCACTCCACTCACACTAAATACCACCAACACTGTTCAGGTTAGGCCTCACTCCACTCACTCTAAATACCACCAACACTGTTCAGGTTAGGCCTCACTCCACTCACTCTAAATACCACCAACACTGTTCAGGTTAGGCCTCACTCCACTCACTCTAAATACCACCAACACTGTTCAGGTTAGGCCTCACTCCACTCACACTAAATACCACCAACACTGTTCAGGTTAGGCCTCACTCCACTCACTCTAAATACCACCAACACTGTTCAGGTTAGGCCTCACTCCACTCACTCTAAATACCACCAACACTGTTCAGGTTAGGCCTCACTCCACTCACTCTAAATACCACCAACACTGTTCAGGTTAGGCCTCACTCCACTCACTCTAAATAGCACCAACACTGTTCAGGTTAGGCCTCACTCCACTCACACTAAATACCACCAACACTGTTCAGGTTAGGCCTCACTCCACTCACTCTAAATACCACCAATACTGTTCAAGTTAGGCCTCACTCCACTCACTCTAAATACCACCAACACTGTTCAGGTTAGGCCTCACTCCACTCACTCTAAATACCACCAACACTGTTCAGGTTAGGCCTCACTCCACTCACACTAAATACCACCAACACTGTTCAGGTTAGGCCTCACTCCACTCACTCTAAATACCACCAACACTGTTCAGGTTAGGCCTCACTCCACTCACTCTAAATACCACCAACACTGTTCAGGTTAGGCCTCACTCCACTCACTCTAAATACCACCAACACTGTTCAGGTTAGGCCTCACTCCACTCACACTAAATACCACCAACACTGTTCAGGTTAGGCCTCACTCCACTCACTCTAAATAGCACCAACACTGTTCAGGTTAGGCCTCACTCCACTCACACTAAATACCACCAACACTGTTCAGGTTAGGCCTCACTCCACTCACTCTAAATACCACCAACACTGTTCAGGTTAGGCCTCACTCCACTCACTCTAAATACCACCAACACTGTTCAGGTTAGGCCTCACTCCACTCACTCTAAATACCACCAACACTGTTCAGGTTAGGCCTCACTCCACTCACACTAAATACCACCAACACTGTTCAGGTTAGGCCTCACTCCACTCACTCTAAATAGCACCAACACTGTTCAGGTTAGGCCTCACTCCACTCACACTAAATACCACCAACACTGTTCAGGTTAGGCCTCACTCCACTCACTCTAAATACCACCAACACTGTTCAGGTTAGGCCTCACTCCACTCACTCTAAATACCACCAACACTGTTCAGGTTAGGCCTCACTCCACTCACTCTAAATACCACCAACACTGTTCAGGTTAGGCCTCACTCCACTCACACTAAATACCACCAACACTGTTCAGGTTAGGCCTCACTCCACTCACTCTAAATAGCACCAACACTGTTCAGGTTAGGCCTCACTCCACTCACACTAAATACCACCAACACTGTTCAGGTTAGGCCTCACTCCACTCACTCTAAATACCACCAACACTGTTCAGGTTAGGCCTCACTCCACTCACTCTAAATACCACCAACACTGTTCAGGTTAGGCCTCACTCCACTCACTCTAAATACCACCAACACTGTTCAGGTTAGGCCTCACTCCACTCACACTAAATACCACCAACACTGTTCAGGTTAGGCCTCACTCCACTCACTCTAAATACCACCAACACTGTTCAGGTTAGGCCTCACTCCACTCACTCTAAATAGCACCAACACTGTTCAGGTTAGGCCTCACTCCACTCACACTAAATACCACCAACACTGTTCAGGTTAGGCCTCACTCCACTCACTCTAAATACCACCAATACTGTTCAAGTTAGGCCTCACTCCACTCACTCTAAATACCACCAACACTGTTCAGGTTAGGCCTCACTCCACTCACTCTAAATACCACCAACACTGTTCAGGTTAGGCCTCACTCCACTCACACTAAATACCACCAACACTGTTCAGGTTAGGCCTCACTCCACTCACTCTAAATACCACCAACACTGTTCAGGTTAGGCCTCACTCCACTCACTCTAAATACCACCAACACTGTTCAGGTTAGGCCTCACTCCACTCACTCTAAATACCACCAACACTGTTCAGGTTAGGCCTCACTCCACTCACACTAAATACCACCAACACTGTTCAGGTTAGGCCTCACTCCACTCACTCTAAATAGCACCAACACTGTTCAGGTTAGGCCTCACTCCACTCACACTAAATACCACCAACACTGTTCAGGTTAGGCCTCACTCCACTCACTCTAAATACCACCAACACTGTTCAGGTTAGGCCTCACTCCACTCACTCTAAATACCACCAACACTGTTCAGGTTAGGCCTCACTCCACTCACTCTAAATACCACCAACACTGTTCAGGTTAGGCCTCACTCCACTCACACTAAATACCACCAACACTGTTCAGGTTAGGCCTCACTCCACTCACTCTAAATAGCACCAACACTGTTCAGGTTAGGCCTCACTCCACTCACACTAAATACCACCAACACTGTTCAGGTTAGGCCTCACTCCACTCACTCTAAATACCACCAACACTGTTCAGGTTAGGCCTCACTCCACTCACTCTAAATACCACCAACACTGTTCAGGTTAGGCCTCACTCCACTCACTCTAAATACCACCAACACTGTTCAGGTTAGGCCTCACTCCACTCACACTAAATACCACCAACACTGTTCAGGTTAGGCCTCACTCCACTCACTCTAAATAGCACCAACACTGTTCAGGTTAGGCCTCACTCCACTCACACTAAATACCACCAACACTGTTCAGGTTAGGCCTCACTCCACTCACTCTAAATACCACCAACACTGTTCAGGTTAGGCCTCACTCCACTCACTCTAAATACCACCAACACTGTTCAGGTTAGGCCTCACTCCACTCACTCTAAATACCACCAACACTGTTCAGGTTAGGCCTCACTCCACTCACACTAAATACCACCAACACTGTTCAGGTTAGGCCTCACTCCACTCACTCTAAATACCACCAACACTGTTCAGGTTAGGCCTCACTCCACTCACTCTAAATACCACCAACACTGTTCAGGTTAGGCCTCACTCCACTCACTCTAAATAGCACCAACACTGTTCAGGTTAGGCCTCACTCCACTCACACTAAATACCACCAACACTGTTCAGGTTAGGCCTCACTCCACTCACTCTAAATACCACCAACACTGTTCAGGTTAGGCCTCACTCCACTCACTCTAAATACCACCAACACTGTTCAGGTTAGGCCTCACTCCACTCACTCTAAATAGCACCAACACTGTTCAGGTTAGGCCTCACTCCACTCACACTAAATACCACCAACACTGTTCAGGTTAGGCCTCACTCCACTCACTCTAAATACCACCAACACTGTTCAGGTTAGGCCTCACTCCACTCACACTAAATACCACCAACACTGTTCAGGTTAGGCCTCACTCCACTCACTCTAAATACCACCAACACTGTTCAGGTTAGGCCTCACTCCACTCACTCTAAATACCACCAACACTGGACAAAACCAGGCCCCAGATTCACAAAGCGTCTCAGAGAAGGAGTGCTGATATAGGCTCAGTTTAGATAATAATGAATAAGACTAAATGGACAGTGGAAGCCTGATCCATTTCAATCTGAGATGCTTTTGGAACACAGACCCAGGTTGCAGAGGGGCGGCAAGGAGTTTCTAACTCAGCATTGCATGCTACACTAAGATGCTTCGTGCTATCCAGAATCCTTGGGACGTCCCTACCCTAAACCCTAACCTTAACATTTACCCTTAACCATAACCCTTATCTAACCCTAACCTTAACCTTTACCCTTAACCATAACCCTTATCTAACCCTAACCTTAACCTTTACCCTTAACCATAACCCTTATCTAACCCTAACCTTCACCATTTTACATTTCAACTTCAATGGGGTAACGTCACAGTTGGGAAATCCCAAGGATCTCGGATAGCACGGAAATCACTAAGTTGTTCACAAAATGTTTCCTGTATTTAAATAATAATAATTCAGATTCACTGTTTAATAGTCACATGTACAGGGTTGCAGGTGTGATTGCATGGTACAGTGAAAATCTTAGTCTTCGAACTCCAGCATGCAGGAAAAAGTGAAATAAAATAATGAAAATGGTAATAAAAACAACAATAGATATATCACTAAGTATCACAGACATTCATTAACATTTTCGGGACTATAAGTAGGAACACATATTATTCAATGATACTTTGACATCTGTTCAATTCATTGTACAGGTATGTGTAGGATCTTGACTATTATTGCACACAGAGTGAGGTCATGCAACTTATTTTGTGACTTGCTTAGCAAATTTTTACTCTTGAAACTATTTATGCTTGCCATAACAAAGGGGTTGAATATTTATTGACTCAAGACATTTCAGTTTTCCATTTTTTATTAATGTGTAAAAAAAATATCTAAACATAATTCCACTTTGACATTATGGGGTATTGTGTGTAGGCCAGTGACAATACATCTCTATTTGATCCATTTTAAATTCAGGCTGTAACACAACAAAATGTGGAAAAAGTCAAGGGGTGTGAATACTTTCTGAAAGCACTGTATCTTTATGGTTAACTCTAACTGTTCTTAGAAGGTTGTTTCTCCCCACTAATACAAATTAAGGTCTGTCTGCCAATCAGTGTGTCCAATCAGTGAAGGGGATGGCCTATTGCCACGGATGTCCATTGCCCTTATTAAGGCTGCCATTACGCTCTGTGTCCCAGGTGACATTGATGTCCTCAGAGCTGCCTGCCTGCCTGCGTGCGTGCGTGCGTGCGTGCGTGCGTGTGTGTGTGTGTGTGTGTGTGTGTATAGTGCATTCAGAAAGTATTCAGACCCCTTGACTTAAAACAAATGTCCCTCATCAATCTACACACAATAACCCATAATGACAAAGGAAAAGCAGGTTTAGACATTTTTGAAAATATCACATTTACATGAGTATTCAGACCCTTTACTCAGTACTTTGTTGAAGCACCTTTGGCAGAAAGTAAAGCCTTGATTTGGAGAGTTTCTCCCATTCTTCTCTGAAGATCCTCTCAAGCTCTGTCAGGTTAGATGGGGAGCGTTGCTGTACAGCTATTTTCAGGTCTCTCCAGAGATGTTCGATCGGGTTCAAGTCCGGGCTCTGGCTGGGCCACTCAAGGACATTCAGAGATGGACCCAAAGCTACTCCTGCATTGTCTTGGCTGTGTTCTTAGGGTCATTGTCCTGTTTGAAGGTGAAGCTTCACCCCAGTCTGAGGTCCTGAGCACTCTAGAGCAGGTTTTTATCAAGGATCTCTCTGTACTTTGCACTGTTCATCTTTCCCTCAATCCTGACTAGTCTCCCAGCCCCTGACACTGAAAAACATCCCCATAGCATGATGCTGCCACTACCATGCTTCACTGTAGGGATGGTTCCAGGTTTCCTCCAGATGTGATGCTTGGCATTCAAGCCAAAGAGTTCGATCTTGGTTTCATCAGACCAAAGAATCTTGTTTCTCATGGTCTGAGAGTCTTTAAGTGCCCTTTGGCAAAATCCAAGTGGGCTGTCATGTGCCTTTTACTGAGGAGTGGCTTCCGTCTGGCCACTCTACCATAAAGGCCTGATTGGTGGAGTGCTGCAGAGATGGTTGTCCTTCTGGAAGGTTCCCCCATCTCCACAGAGGAAGTCAGCATCCCTGACCAAGGCCCTTCTTCCCCGATGGCTCAGTTTGACCTGGAGGCCAGCTCAATGAAGAGTCTTGGTGGTTCCAAACTTCTTCCATTAAGAATGATAGAGGCCACTGTGTTCTTGGGGACTTTCAAAGCAGCAGACATTTTTGGGTAACCTTCCCCAGATCTGTGCTTTGACACGATCCTATCTCGGAGCGCTACAGACAATTCTTATGACCTCATGGCTTGGTTTTTGCTCTGACATGCACTGTCAACTGTGGGACCTTATATACTTATAGACTTTCCAAATTATGTCCAATCAATTTAATTTACCACAGGAGGACTCCAATCAAGTTGTAGAAACATCTCAAGGATGATCAATGGAAACATGATGCACCTGGGCCAAATTTGTTGTCTGTAAATGGTCTGAATACTTATGTAAATAAGGTATTTATGTTTTATGTTTTATGCCAACATTTCTAAAACACTGTTTTCACTTTGTCATTATGGGGTATTGTGTGTAGCTTGATAAAGGAAAAATAATTGTATCCATTTTAGAATAAGGCTGTAACGTAACAAAATGTGGAAAAATGAAAGGGTCTGAATACTTTCTGAATGTACTGTATATACATGTATGTGCCTGTGAGTATGTGTCTGTGATATGTGTATATACCTTACATTTACATTTACATTACATTTAAGTCATTTGGCAGACGCTCTTATCCAGAGCGACTTACAAATTGGTGAATTCACCTTATGACATCCAGTGGAACAGCCACTTTACAATAGTGCATCTAAATCATTTAAGGGGGGGTGAGAGGGATTACTTTATCTTATCCTAGGTATTCCTTAAAGAGGTGGGGTTTCAGGTGTCTCCGGAAGGTGGTGATTGACTCCGCTGTCCTGGCGTCGTGAGGGAGTTTGTATGTGCCTGTGAGCATGTGTCTGTGATACGTGTATATACATGTATGTGCCTGTGAGCATGTGTCTGTGATATGTGTATATACATGTATGTGCCTGTGAGCATGTGTCTGTGATATGTGTATATACATGTATGTGCCTGTGAGCATGTGTCTGTGATATGTGTATATACATGTATGTGCCTGTGAGCATGTGTCTGTGATATGTGTATATATGTGATGTGTGTATGTATGTGATGTGTGTACGTGTATGTCTGTGATGTGTGTATGTGTATGTCTATGCTGTGTGTATGTGTATGTCTGTGATGTGTGCATGTATGTGATGTGTGTATGTCTGTGATGTGTGTATGTGTATGTCTGTGATGTGTGTATGTGTGAATGTCTATGCTGTGTGTATGTGTATGTCTGTGATGTGTGTATGTCTGTGATGTGTGCATGTGTGTGATGTGTGTACGTCTGTGATGTGTGTATGTGTATGTCTGTGATGTGTGTATGTGTGAATGTCTATGCTGTGTGTATGTGTATGTCTGTGATGTGTGTATGTATGTGATGTGTGTATGTCTGTGATGTGTGTATGTCTGTGATGTGTGTATGTCTATGATGTGTGTATGTCTGTGATGTGTGTATGTCTGTGATGTGTGTATGTCTGTGATGTGTGTATGTCTATGATGTGTGCATGTCTGTGATGTGTGTATGTCTGTGATGTGTGTATGTCTGTGATGTGTGTATGTCTGTGGTGTGTGTATGTCTATGATGTGTGTATGTCTATGATGTGTGTATGTCTATGATGTGTGTATGTCTGTGATGTGTGTATGTCTGTGATGTGTGTCTGTGTGTATGTCTGTGATGTGTGTATGTCTGTGATGTGTGTATGTCTGTGATGTGTGTATGTCTATGATGTGTGTATGTCTGTGATGTGTGTATGTCTGTGATGTGTGTATGTCTATGATGTGTGCATGTCTGTGATGTGTGTATGTCTATGATGTGTGTATGTCTGTGATGTGTGCATGTCTGTGATGTGTGTATGTCTATGATGTGTGTATGTCTATGATGTGTGTATGTCTGTGATGTGTGTATGTCTATGATGTGTGTATGTCTGTGATGTGTGTATGTCTGTGATGTGTGTATGTCTATGATGTGTGTATGTCTATGATGTGTGTATGTTTGTGATGTGTGCATGTCTGTGATGTGTGCATGTCTGTGATGTGTGTATGTCTGTGATGTGTGCATGTCTGTGATGTGTGTATGTCTGTGATGTGTGTATGTCTGTGATGTGTGTATGTCTATGATGTGTGCATGTCTATGATGTGTGTATGTCTATGATGTGTGCATGTCTGTGATGTGTGTATGTCTGTGATGTGTGCATGTCTGTGATGTGTGTATGTCTGTGATGTGTGTATGTCTATGATGTGTGCATGTCTGTGATGTGTGTATGTCTGTGATGTGTGCATGTCTGTGATGTGTGTATGTCTGTGATGTGTGTATGTCTATGATGTGTGCATGCCTGTGATGTGTGTATGTCTGTGATGTGTGCATGTCTATGATGTGTGCATGTCTATGATGTGTGCATGTCTGTGATGTGTGTATGTCTGTGATGTGTGTATGTCTGTGATGTCTGCATGTCTATGATGTGTGCATGTCTATGATGTGTGCATGCCTGTGATGTGTGTATGTCTGTGATGTGTGCATGTATATGATGTGTGCATGTCTGTGATGTGTGTATGTCTGTGATGTGTGCATGTCTGTGATGTGTGTATGTCTGTGATGTGTGTATGTCTATGATGTGTGCATGCCTGTGATGTGTGTATGTCTGTGATGTGTGCATGTCTATGATGTGTGCATGTCTATGATGTGTGCATGTCTGTGATGTGTGTATGTCTGTGATGTGTGTATGTCTGTGATGTCTGCATGTCTATGATGTGTGCATGTCTATGATGTGTGCATGCCTGTGATGTGTGTATGTCTGTGATGTGTGCATGTATATGATGTGTGCATGTCTGTGATGTGTGTATGTCTGTGATGTGTGTATGTCTGTGATGTCTGCATGTCTATGATGTGTGCATGTCTATGATGTGTGCATGCCTGTGATGTGTGTATGTCTGTGATGTGTGCATGTCTATGATGTGTGCATGTCTGTGATGTGTGCATGTCTGTGATGTGTGTATGTCTGTGATGTGTGCATGTCTATGATGTGTGCATGTCTGTGATGTGTGCATGTCTGTGATGTGTGCATGTCTGTGATGTGTGTATGTCTGTGATGTGTGCATGCCTGTGATGTGTGTATGTCTATGATGTGTGTATGTCTGTGATGTGTGCATGTCTGTGATGTGTGTATGTCTGTGATGTGTGTATGTCTGTGATGTGTGCATGTCTGTGATGTGTGTATGTCTATGATGTGTGCATGTCTGTGATGTGTGCATGCCTGTGATGTGTGTATGTCTGTGATGTGTGCATGTCTGTGATGTGTGTATGCCTGTGATGTGTGCATGTCTGTGATGTGTGTATGTCTGTGATGTGTGCATGTCTATGATGTGTGCATGTCTGTGATGTGTGCATGTCTGTGATGTGTGTATGTCTGTGATGTGTGCATGTCTATGATGTGTGTATGTCTATGATGTGTGTATGTCTGTGATGTGTGTATGTCTATGATGTGTGCATGTCTATGATGTGTGCATGTCTGTGATGTGTGCATGTCTGTGATGTGTGTATGTCTGTGATGTGTGCATGTCTATGATGTGTGTATGTCTGTGATGTGTGCATGTCTGTGATGTGTGTATGTCTATGATGTGTGCATGTCTGTGATGTGTGCATGCCTGTGATGTGTGTATGTCTGTGATGTGTGCATGTCTGTGATGTGTGTATGCCTGTGATGTGTGCATGTCTGTGATGTGTGTATGTCTGTGATGTGTGCATGTCTATGATGTGTGCATGTCTGTGATGTGTGCATGTCTGTGATGTGTGTATGTCTGTGATGTGTGCATGTCTATGATGTGTGCATGTCTGTGATGTGTGTATGTCTGTGATGTGTGTATGTCTGTGATGTGTGCATGTCTGTGATGTGTGCATGTCTGTGATGTGTGTATGTCTGTGATGTGTGCATGTCTATGATGTGTGCATGTCTGTGATGTGTGTATGTCTGTGATGTGTGTATGTCTGTGATGTGTGTATGTCAATGATGTATGCATGTCTGTGATGTGTGCATGCCTGTGATGTGTGTATGTCTGTGATGTGTGCATGTCTGTGATGTGTGTATGTCTATGATATGTGCATGTCTGTGATGTGTGCATGCCTGTGATGTGTGTATGTCTGTGATGTGTGTATGTCTGTGATGTGTGTATGTCTGTGATGTGTGTATGTCTGTGATGTGTGTATGTCTATGATGTGTGCAT